>NW_010239311.1:93722-94151 GCF_000690775.1 Eurypyga helias
ATTTATACCCATTACCCCTTGTCCTATCACCACAGGCTCTTGTAAAAAGTCCTCTCCCAGCACCCTTGTAGGCCCCCTTCAGATACTGGAAAGCTGCAATGAGGTCTCATACTCTCAGAAGTACTCACCAAGCCATTTTCATCATCTATCAGCAGTCCTGGCTAACCGGGAAGGTCCCAGTTGACTGGAGGCTAGGAAATGTGATACCCATCTAGAAGAAGGGCCGGAAGGAGGATCTGGGGAACAACAGGGCTGTCAGACTGCCTTTGGTGCCGGGGAAGGTAATGGAGCAGATCATCCTGAGTGCCATCACGTGGTACAGGACAACCAGGTGATCAGGCCCAGTCATCATGGGTTTATGAAGGGCAGGTCCTGCTTGACTAACCTGACCTACCTCTGTGACAAGGTGACCCACGTAATGGATGAGGG
>NW_010239312.1:0-19618 GCF_000690775.1 Eurypyga helias
CAAACCATTCTAGGATTCTATAACTGCCTAAGCACTGCAGTCACTGTTAGCCTTTCCTTAGGATTAAATAACAACCTTTGATCAGAAGGATGTGCACTGATGATGAGAATGTGGAGGGAGAGAAAAAAGCTTCTGCTTCAATGAGATATGTGTCCTTTATTCCACAGTATGTGTGAAAAAGGCTGGGAAACCTTTATTGGGACATATATTGAAGTTTTGTGTAACCACCACAACTGCAGATTGGCCTGCTTCAGCAGGTGTACCTTACAAATATCTGGTATAAAATCTTGCAGTGAGAATGTGAGTGTAGTAGTTTATATAGATGTAGAGTGGCACAGCTCATCCCCAAGTTAGAAAGATAACATACTTCAGTAAAAAGCAGTTTTATGCCAGCATAGGTACATACACAGCAGGGATAGTAGTTTAGAGACCACATCAATTAAAAAAAAAATATATGTAGTAGCATCCGTCTATATTTGGTACATAATTATAATGTTGGAGTGTGTATGGAGATCAGGTCTGAGATACGTGTGCTGTGAAGTAGGTGGCATGAGATGACCTTCGTTCATGGCCAGGCACTAAATGTGACTGACTATTTTAAATGTTAATGTATTATTGTAGGCTCTACACTACTAGTTAGTATATCTTCTGGACCCAGCTGCTGGAAGGAGCTTTTGTCCACAGTTGCTTATCACTGTCCCTTCTCTGTGAGTTACATCTCTACAATTTACTGGCGGAGCTGCTGGTCTGATTTGCCTCGTGCGTTTCAGTCACAATATCTACCTGTACATCTGACTATGAAGAAGGGCGTCTGTCCTGAGGCTTTTGGCTTGGAGCAAACCATACTGAGTACCACAAGAACAAGCTGACCAAGACTCATCTGGACTTTCAAGAGTTTGGGGATCTGAAATTAAAAGAACAGGGTCTAACTGTTTGACAAGGTTCTGCGCTTTTTGAATCCATAAATACAAGCACCACTAATCATGCCATTGTTGGACTACTTTCACACACTGGTTAGTACAACTATTTTCTCTCTCCCCTCATGCTAATTTCTAGTCAGCTATGCCAGCCGGGCACACTTGTTTCCATGGGAAATGCTCTTCTTTGTGTAAAGAATGTGCCCAATTTTTGATGTAGAGACAGTACATCTGTCACCAGTTAAACACGTTAAGCAGCTTCAGGAGTGCTGCAGCCTTCTGGAAAAGCTTGGGCTTCATGATGGAGATATTAAATACCACATAGTGAGAAATCCATGGGTATGTTGGTGGGGGAGGAAGGGGAAAGTAAGGCACATCCTAACAGGTAAGGGGATTGCTGCTTAAAGACTTAGAAACAGCCTGACCTCTTGTCTTTGGCAAAACTTCACTTTATACGTGCTCTGTGGCTTGTGTCCCTTGGCCACGTCCCAAGCTTAACTCAAGCGTGGCTGCATTTCAGCAGTGCGGTGTGTGCAAGTGTCGTCAATTATTATTTATCTGGCAGCAGTACCTGGAAGCCTAAGCGAGGACTGTAAGCCCTTGCATTAGGCACAGAGCAAAGACACGGTGAGGGACAGTCTCACCCTGAAGATCTCATGGTCTAAGATGAGCAGCAAAAGGGCAGAAAGGGAAAAGGGAAACAGAGTGCGGAAAAAACGCATCCAGGGTCACGCAGCGTGGAAACAAGGCACCAGAGGTTCCCGCTAACGGGTGGTGGCTGGTTTTGTGCCTTCCCAGCAGCGAGTGTTATGCCACTCAACTCTGTGGAAGGTAATTTTTGGGTCAGATCTACGCACAGGGCTTTTGCAGGGCAGCTCTGGTGCCTTTCCCTGCTCTGACAATTTAAGGGCATTTCTCATCCTGTGTGACTGCCGCGTCCCACTGCCAGAAGGACTGTCCTCATGCCTTAGTGAATAAAGGTACACGTGCCTACACAGTGGTCCTTCTAGGGGAAAGTCCAGCCTCTGAGTTTCAAACTGCTTGTATACAGCAGACTGTTGGTGTTGCTGGAGGTGGGCCTGCAGTACCTGGACTCCTTAATGCCCGCTAGCCTCCACCCTACGCTTCGAGCTAAGAGGTCCTGTGCAAAGTTTACATCATGTGGTTCATACAGTCACTTTGCCAAGGTAGCTGTGTGCGAGAGGTTTTTTTTGTTCTTTGTTGTTTTTCTAGCTCACAAAAATGTCTGGTGTTTCGCAGAGTACAGTAGACTTCATCCATGCTGCTAACGCTTATTTCAATTCATCTCCTTAATAGGAATGAGTGAGCAGTGACTCGTCACCCCCTTGCAGTGTCACGATCCTTCCTGGACCTTGGGAGTGACTAGGCTGGTAGGAAATGATGGCAGAGGGCTGACGAGATTAGCACTTCGTAGCATCTTTGTAGTGTAAAAAAACCCCAGGACTAACTCATTCTTCAAGCTCCTCAGTGACTAATAGGTGTTTTATCATCCTTTCAATTAGAAAGCATTTATCAGCAATCTTTGCTAGCTCACTGCATGAACTGACCTGTCATTCAGTCTCAGCCCTTGGAACTGGTAATTAAGTTTAGCAATTTGCCTCAGCAGCTCTGATTGAGATACATGGTACGTTTCCATGGGAGTAGGCAGATACTTTGGGTTTCCCTTCCCCAAAGGAAAGGGCTTCAAGAAAAATGAATGAACAGTCCCAGCAGATGCTCGCTCGTATCAGGTACCTGCAACCATCAAAGCCTTGCAAGCAGAGCACAGTGAGTGGCACAGAGCAGATCCACCACGGCGGGGGTTGTGCGGGGTGGCATGGCACTGGGGCCAACCTGAATACTTTTGGCCCCAGGACTGGAGCAGCTTTACTTTGAGTTGGTCGACGTACGTTGGGAGCAACGCACGGTGCTCTCTAGCCAAGTACCTGCTTCATCCCCAGGCTTCCCAAGTTGCCTGCTTTTGGGGATGTAAAGGGTGCTTCATTCTTGATGTTTAGGTATGTCTTGAAGCTTAGGCACGGATATGAAACCCTGAAAGTCTGGGTACCTCTTTGTGTTGAGCAAGGGGTAAAGCAAAGCAATTGCAGTGAAGCGTGTTATGTGTGATGAAATCCGGAGATAGAGTACACTGACACAGATCCCAGTCTTCTCTGGTACACTTCTCCTCAGTGCCAGCAGAGGACATGTTTTATTGACAGTGTAAACAACAAAAAAAAAGTAAGCTGGTCTCCAGCTGAAGGAAGTTATTTAAGGAGTCGGATGCTATGGCAAAGCGACTGAACTGCAATGTTGCTCCATGATGTGCTCTGTTAAGTTGAGGTTAGTGCTAGCAATGTCATAAGTATTGCTGACATGGAGGTGGTGTGTCTCTTGTTATCTCTTGGCCTGTCCAGGTATCATTTTCTTTTGAAGACAAGAGGAAATTTGAGGATTGCTTACACTGAGACCATGCTTCTAGTAAAGGAACTTTTCCCCCTCCTTGACTAAATCTTTGGTGGACGCTAGTTGATAGAGGCTGATTTTCAGTAGCCAGCCCACTGTTTGTTTTAAGCACACACACTGCTGTGAAAAAAGACATCTTAAAAAACCTCACTCAAGCTTCTTCACAACTGCCAAGAGGTACAGAACTGCCACCGTCCCCAGTACTTGCTCCAAAATCAGGTTCAGGTTGCCTGGTTTGGGGTTTTGGAGGACACGTGCAATTTGCAGAGTTCACAGCACCTCACAGAAGATTTGGATGGAGCTGCCCTGAGATATTACTTGCTGTTCCTGAAATATCCCGTACTCTGTTTTACCACCAGAAACATCCTGAGGGGATTCTTCTGCTGTTTCTTTTTCCCTCCTTTCACTACAACAGGCTCGTCTCCATGAAGTCTTTAAGGAGACCACCTACAAGTTAAAGAAATAACGACCTCAGTGAAAAAGTACAGGCAAACCTGATATTTAAGGGTCAGTTTCCCACAGTATTTATCTAGTTGTCTGAGCTGGTCTAACCACGGGCTGGGGGGGACGGGGAGGGAGGGAAGCGTTATCATGTGATAGCTGGGAGGGTAACCTCTGTTAAAAAACAACAACAAAACCAAAACCCAGCAACCTAAATACAATGGGAAATGTGCCAAGAAGAGGAATGGAAAAGAACTCCGATGTTTAAGAGGTATAGCAAAATAACAGCACTGGGAGGTAGCACTGCTTACGAAGTATGTGCTTGGTGAGGATAAAGCAGCAGACATTCTTCCTTAATTTTGGAGCAGATATTGGGCCCAGCCTAATACAATTTATTTAAGAGGTTTCTCTGTATTTCTAAGGGGTAAAAGTGGACCTGGGCATGAGAAAAACAGCCAAAAAAATTGATGGAGCTTAGTCAAGAAAACACACTTTCTTCCCTGAAACCACCCAGAGGTGCCTTACAGCCTCCTGCTCCCTGAAGATCACGTGTGTTAACTTCAGAACAAAACTATAAAAAGAGAGGGAAAGAAACCCTTACAATTTGGAGCAAAGG
The DNA here is from genome assembly GCF_000690775.1 of Eurypyga helias. Lineage (NCBI taxonomy): Eukaryota > Metazoa > Chordata > Aves > Eurypygiformes > Eurypygidae > Eurypyga > Eurypyga helias. The sequence continues at coordinate 4,438 of NW_010239312.1, forward strand.
CCGCCTTTCCTCACCGAGGCACTGTGCAGGGACATAAATTACAGGGTATCTGTTTCAGGCCCCTTTCAATATACGGCTCCTATAAGGGCTCCAGAGTAAGTTAATCCTCCGGAGATCAGAGGCAGCATGTTATTAGCAGAAGCTCATAGGTTACATTTACCGGTGCCTTGGGTACCTTTATGCTGAAGTGTTAGTACCAGCTTGAGAGCTCATGATCTTTCTCCTGAGTGTAATTATACATTCATTGCACAAGCAACAGAATATTCACATGTATTTAATTAGTAAAAAGATTACGCTTTAAACCCACAAAAGCAAGGCAGTAAGAAGTAAGGATGAGAAGTCAAATAGCCCTTAAATTGTTCTTTTATCCAATTGCATCACTGACCGCCTGGGAGCCCCCGAGCCCCTGTGTGAAAGATACTGTAAAAACATTTAAATATAAAGCTGTAGTTGAATAAGCTGCAGCCAGAGTGAAAACCTAGGTTTCTGGTACGCTTAATGACCAGCTGAATTCCTCCTGATTTACGCCAGTTCATATGGAAATGGAAAGGTGTACGGCTTGTGCCTGCTCAGCCTCTCAGTTGGGTGGTCTGTAAGGTTTGTGGTGAGGGCGAGATGCCTTCTGCCATTTGTAAAAGCAGGTTGTTATATGCTCTGGAAGTTTCTCATTTACATTATCCCATTACAGAATATTAGATAGAGTTCTCAAGGATTTGCATTAAAGTTAGGTTAATAGCTTAAATATGGGGTTATATTTAAATATAAACCGTAAGGGTTTCACCCTTGAAAATAATGCCATTGTTTTATCTTCTCATCTGGAGTACCTTATTTTTTTTGGTGCGGTAAGTTGACTGGATTCTGCAGGTGCTTTCTGAAATCTGTTGGCGATGTAATTGTTATATAAAGCTGCAGCAGGGAAGTTTTTACCACAGAGCCTGCGGCTAAAGAAGAGATCTGGGACTGGGGAGGATGGAGGCTCTATTTGTGCTTCTGCCGGTTCACGCTCTGCTGGGCCTTGGGCGAGCTCTTTCAGTTGAGATTTTCAGGAGTGACCACTCAGACCCGAGGCCCGTTGGCATGGCATTAGTCTATTAACCCATTGCTGAGTATTGACATCCCCGAAGGAGACCATGCGTCTGCGGCCAGGCAATGTCCCTCCAGTCGGCATCTCCCAGGGGAGATGAGCGCCCAAGCCCTGCTCTGGGTCAGCCCATTTTCATGCAGCTTCGGCTCTGCTTTGCCTTCTTCGAGTAGCAGAGTGCCTTCATCTCAGAGACATTTTGGCTGGAAAGGAACTCTGGAGGGACACCTCTGAAGCAGGGCCATCATCCAAGTTAGATCGGGTTTTCCCCTGGCCAGGACACGGACCTGCGGATACGGGTTTTCCCAAGGTATGGCATGCAGTATGTGACTCAGTGCAAAGAGAGTGCAAGACCGAAAGGAAAAAACCCCATGAGGTGAGCTGAAAATCCAGGTCCTAGAATTAGAGGAGTTAAGGGGATTTGGTCCTGCCTTAACAGAGTTCAGACAATTAAAATAAGCCATTGCTATCGAGGATTAATCAGCTCAGTTGGGATGGGTGATAACAAATGCCCTTCAGTGGGCTGTAACCCAGCTGATGCTGCATCCACGGCCCATCTTTTGGAAGCTGCAGACTTTCCCCAGAGAAGAGTGTCAGAATAAATCTGCTCGGTATCCCCAAACTGAAAATTTATGAAAGTTTCATCCTGGAAAGATCAGACCTCAGTGAAAACAAAGTAGAAAACAGAGGGCCCCTTCATGCTAAGCCCTGTCACACAATGCAGCTATTGTCTTGTTTCAAACACCTAGGCTGGGAGCATCGTGCCACATGCAGAGCGTGGATCGGGATACGGTGAGTTTATTCCTTCAGCAGTTTTTAAACCCATCACATGTCTGTGTATGCTGCATGTGGAATCTGTTACGCAAAGACTTCTGGTTTTTTAAACACCCTCATAAAGGGTTCGAAAGGGGCCTCAAAGAACGCAAGATAATGAGGGGCTGATGGCAGATCTCCACATAGAGCACAATGCCAGGAGACACGGGTCCTGAGCTGTGGTCACTTGTTCTTGCTACAGGCACTAACCGTGGGAAGCGTAGATGGCTCCACTCCCAGCTCTGCAAGTAAACGCCAGGTAATTTTTGACCCTCTGGGCGATCCTGGGTCTTCAGAAGTGTTTGTGTACCTAGCTTGTCTTGGTACTTTGGTGCAAGTAAATGCCCTCCTGTGCTGCCTCTTTAACTGAGATCCGTGCAGGCCAAACTTTCTTCCTCCCTACCCCTCCCATCATTCAGAGGTATAGCTGGGGGCAGAGTTCATGCCAGTGTTTCTTTTGAGCAACAGCTTGGGTCGGTTTGGGTTTCGTTTTTTTTTTCTCTGAAGGTGCAGTGACCAGGCTGTGGAAAAGGTGTTCAGAGGGCTGGAGCCATTGTGGTACGGCTGGTCTCTTCCCACCTGGAGCTGGTGGGATATTGCAGAGGAAGGAGTGAGACTGCAACTGTAATTGTAAGCACCATCCCTGGACCTAAATTTGATCAACTGGATGTTTTCTCGTCCTAAAACAGCATATGCTTGCTGCTGTTCATATTCCATGCCAACCCTTGCACATTCAGGCAAGTCCATGCTACTGGGCCACCTCTGGTCACAGCCAGAAAGTGGTCAGTCTCGGCAACCAGGGGAGCACAGGGAGGCTCCCCAGCACCGATAAACCAGAGCAGGCAGAAGTGGGGAAACACTGGTGTGTTTTCAGTGGCCTGATGGTTTTGGGCGCGCTTCCACTGCAGAGGGGCTCAAGCTTCAGGTTTTATTACCTCTCTGTTAAGAACTGGGGACCAGAAAGGGTCTAAGCAGGCTCTGAGATGGTAACGTAGGGCCCTGGGTACATGGCCTGACTTTCATTGCCCAAAGCCATCTTTGCAGTTTGGGAGGAAGGTGGCCTCCATTTTCACAGCACTTCAGGCTGAATTAACAGAAAACTACCCAGTGGTTCTGGGTACTGAACTACCGAGTGTTTATGCCACTTATCTGGTGCCTAAAGATAGAGGTTTTGAAGACACGTTTTTCTTTCGGTTGCTAATCTTCAAGTGGCAGGAGCCTGCCCTCATGGGAAAGCTGCACCAAGCCACCTTGAGGGGCTTTCCGTTTTAGCGAGAGTGATGTGGGATGCCTTCTGCATCACGCTAGCACAGCTGAAGTTCAGCTGGTGGCTGGTGCATCTTTCTCGTAAAGGGAACAAAGTGTTATCTTGATGAGAAAATAAAAAATAACCATTTATGATAAAATAAAAAAAAATAAAAGGAAAGCCTGTGAACTGGAAGGAGAGCGTTACAAGCAAAGTGCGACCTTGCAGCTTCCCATCGTGGTCTTTCACTTCACTTTTCCAGACGGTCACGAGAGATAGAGCAGATGGCAGCCGCCGACTCTCCCCGTCTCACATCACCCTTGCGGGGCCGGTGCCATGCATCCCGCTGCAGAGCAGCCATCCCTGGTGTGAATTCTGCTGCCCGACAGGCACGTGTGTGTGCCAGTGGGACTCTGGGCTGCAGACCTGCTGCCGGATGGGCTGGGTGGATGGATAACTCGCAGAAGCCACGTTTCTGTCCTGCTGTCAGGCAGCAAAGCGAGCAGCAACGGTGCCGGTCCTCCACAGGCTGATGTCGGCCTCCCTGAGGCAGCCCTTCATCCCTTGGTGGGAGGACGAGGAGGAGGTTAAATCACAGACGAGTTTCCACACCGTAACCTGCAGGCCTTCACCTCTGCACGATGTTTTGCAACTGGCACGGAGGGCCGAGAGATGACTTTTGTGCTCGTACTTGTTTTTCCACCTGGGCTGGCTCGGTCCTTCGTGAAAACCAGTGGGCAGCAGATTGCCTGGGTAACTGCTGCTTGGTGATGCAAAATGAGAAAAAAATAAAAAGAATTGGGAAAATATGTGCTGTTGGGTTCTGCCTTGCTCATCCTTAAGAGCTGCATGCAAATGGGAAGCACTAAAGGTGAAAATGTCATCTAATGCCATTGACTTCAGCTTTCTTCCCCTTAATTTTTTATTTCCACCATTACCGGACAGGATGGGTCCAGCCTGTGGACACCCATATCCCACCACTCTTTTGCAGGATGCTTCCCAGTGTCTTTGTCGGGGTGAGGACAAGGTCTTCCCATGGAAACCTGGTGCGGCTCAGCCCAAGGGGCTCATTACCATCTCTGGCATCGTTAGCATGCTGGGGGATGAGTGAGGAGGCTCTTGCAGGAGGAGCACTCGCGGCTTGCAACTGCAAAAATCCCAAAGCAAAACAGCAGAAAGCTGGCTGGATAAACGCAGAGAGCGCTTGGAAATAAACACCCCACGGAGGCGCAGCCAACCTTTTCGAAACTGGTTTAAAGCGCTCGGCAACTGAGTCCTCCTCTATGTGGCTTGAGCCAAGGTTGGGGCCGACGTCCCTTGTGAGGTGTGCGGGGGGCACAGCGCGTCCCCCTCCTGGCCAGGAGCCCCCCGGGGCTGTCACGTGGAGATGTGACGTGATACTGCCAGCCGGGTTGTGCTGGAGGCCAAAAGCCTCCCTTCCCAGGGTCTGGAGCAAAGTTGAGGGCGTTGAGCAAGACGTGGGGCCGAGCCCCGCATCCCCCGCAGATGGCAGGGGAGGACGAGGGCACGGCGGGGTCGCGCGAGACATTGCCCTGCGTGCATCTGCCTCGCACCGCTTTTAAACTGCTAACATGTTTTACGACGCGGTGCGAGCGAAACAAAATAGTGGCTCCTGGCTCCTCGTAACTTGTGTAAATTCCAGATGTGACAATCCTTTTACTGGCAAACGGAGCTGTTTATCCCCACTCTCTCCTCGCGCTGAATTAGCTCCCGCTAGGAAGAGCTTGCCGAAAATGTGCCTGCCTCGCTGCTGAACGGCTGCATAATTGTCCCTCTGCCCCTTCCCGGAGCTGCACATTAAAAGTGCAATCCAAATTCCTGGGCAAACCATGCGGGGCCCTGGAGAGCACTTCCCACCCCCCTTCAGGAATTGAACGTCATTCCTAAAGGATAATGCAGGATTAGGGCAAGGGGAAACCGAGTGGCTTAAACAGAGCCGAACTGCAGCAAGCCTCAGCATAACATGTCCTTCTTCCCACCCCTCCCTTTTTTTTTTTTTAAATAAAATTTTCCTTTCTTGCAAGGGGAAAGAGGAAAGAGGGCCTCCGGATTGTGAAACGGGCAGAAGAGGAACAGCGTGAGTTCCGCGAAAGCCCCCAGTCCCGGCAGAGGGGCAGCCCTGCCTGCCGCCACATGGCAGCAGGCATGGGAAACCCTTCCCGGCCCTTCCCCGCGAGTCCTCCCCCACCTCCTCCTCTCCCCGAACACACAGGCGCTAGTTATTAGGGATTAGATGGAACAGATGCATGTAAGATGCTTACAGCCTTTTCCAGACACAAGGCCACTTTCCAATCAGCTCAGAGGAAACAGGGTAATTAGATGGAGTCGTGGGCAGGGAGCAGGGGGAATTAGCCTCTTACCCAACCACAGGCTGCAAGGCCACTTCTTTCACCCCCACTTTTCCCTCCCCCCCATAATTCCTCTGCTCATTCTGTCATTTCAAAACGTCTTTTTTCCCTTTTTTTCCCTTTTCCAGGAGGCAGCTCATGCTGGCTGGCTGCTGCCAAGCAGGTCAGGCTTCTGCTGCTGGAACACCCGCGATCCCTGGGCAGGCCGTGAATCAGCTGTGCCCTTTGGAAAAGGCCTCCTCTCCGGGACGCACTGCTGGGATGCCGTGGTCCCCTGCCTCCCCACGAGTGCGCTCAGAGCTGCCAGCCAACGACAAAGGGATGGGGCTGATGGATTTGGGTTAACTCTCCTCCCTCCCCTTCGTAAACCAGCTTCACCTGACAAGGAAGTTACTGCGTAAGCTGATGATAGGTGGCTCCGTGGAGGAGGAGCGCTGGGTTCTGAAGGGAAGGATACCTCGCCTGCCGTCTGTCTGCCTTTAAAAACAGGAAGGCAGATCTGGCTTGAGTGCGGGGCAGAAATTCAGAATGGAGACAAGCTAGCCTCAAAATAAGCCTGGGCTGTCGGGGTTGCTGCCCCCCATGCACTGGAGGGCAACTACTGTAGACTGGGGGCTGCCGTTCCCCGTCTGCCTCCTGCCCCGGTGGCTTTCTGATGGCGGAGGGCATTCTTCTTCTCTTAAAAAAGTTACTTGGTCGTGCTTACACTTCAGCGCACATTCATCCCTGGAGAGATTTCGCTGGGTAAAGTCCTCCGAACGTGGACAGCGGTCCCGTCACCACTGTGCACAGGGCTGCTGTGACAAGGTGATGGTGTGCAGGCACCAGGGATGGTGATGAAGAAGCTGGCTGTTGCGTTTATTACCGTCTCCTCCCACCAGCTCCTGCCTCGCTTGTGCAGCTTCCTGAGGCCTGCCTGTGCTGCTGTTTATTGCGGGGAGAGCGGTGCTCTTCTCGGAGATGCTTGGGTTTAAAACCATCAAAATATCCCCAGGGCATTGGAAAGGGGATGTGACGTGTCACGAAGGGCAGCGTTCCCCACAGAAGGATTTTTTCCAAGTGACAGGTCAGTTGGGCAGTAACCATGTGAAGGAGGATTGCCATTACAGCTGTAATCGAGGGGAGAGGAGCTGACCCTGGTTTCAAGGCAAAGAAACCGGCCCATGTCTCAACTTGTCCAGACGAAGGCACTGCTCCTCGCTGGTGGTGCCCCTTTGCACACCCTGCAGATAATTCTCTCAGATTGACATTAACCTCTTCTCATAAGTATGCACGAAGCACGGAGTGTTGAAATGCACACAAGAGCTGGAGGGAAAATTTCTGACAATGGCTTGCTCTCAGGAAACGCTGGTTCAGCGAGAGGAAAAGATGTCAACCTCAACAATAAAAAAAGGATGAGAAAGAAGGAGGAAAAAAGATTATACCATTGAAGACACTCTCCTGAGAGCTTTTTGAACCAGTGGGTTTTCTTTTTCAGTGCTCTGTTTTTATTATTCGTTGGTATGGGGGACGGACACAGCCAGAACACAGCCTGCACCATCTCTTTCCCCATGGCTTTGCTCAGTACGTGGCAGGTAATAGCTTCTGCACACCCAGCATGTCCTTCCCAGTGTATGCTATACCAGAGACATTAATAGTGCGGATGGAGGGAGAGGAACTGTCTGCGATGTCCCCTCTTCCTTAAGGGAGAGCAAAGTGCTTCTGTGGAGTGTGAAACTCCCACGGAGGCGTGCTGGGGTCTGTCTTGGAGCTGGCTTATCTCCTCCACTGACACCCTGCACTCCTGGCTGTGTGGGTTAGCTGACAGCCTAGTAAAGCTGTCGGCTCCCCTGGGTCTCAGCATACTGTTCCCTTATGTGTCTCCAGTTGCTTAGGTCCAGGAATCCTAAGAACGGCATCTTTCCTGCACATCCAAGTCCTTACCAGCATGCAAAAATAAACCTGCAGGACAGGAACAAGACGTGGCTGACCTGGAAGAATAAACCCGTGTTGCATGGTATGTCTAGTGTCGGTTACTGCTCTGCTTGGGGTTTTTTTTTCTGTATGCCAAATATGTGAGATCAGAAAGTAAACAGACAAAAATATATAAGCTGCAGCAAAAACCTAAGCAGAGCAGTAGTCTTGGGCAGTTCTGGAAACAGCCAATCCAAAAAAATCCCCCAAAATACATGGCTTGGCTACCCAGGGTGGTTGTTTGGGTCAGGACCGGCGAATTAGCCTTAAAACCAGGCCATAATGCTGTGCGTGTTTTAGCGTTAAGTTGCATGAAGAGATTATTACTGTTGGATAGTGATTAAAATGATTGACCAGTCTAATTTATGTCCTGGTATAGTGCCAGATACCAGAGCACTGCTCCATGCGCTTCCCCCTCCTCCCCGCGTTGTTCCTGAAACAGGGCAGGAAGCTTGGCAGCAGGTGGGATGGGACTTCTCTCTCCAGCATCAGGCCCCTTGTGCCCTGAATTCTCCTCTACGAAGTGGGACAGCAAGAGGAGCAGGGGCCCAGCGCTTCCCATCCCCGCCGGCGAGTGGGGCCAGGCTTGCGTCGAGCTGCGGGTGGATGCATCAGCCCAGATGCTCACGCGTAGCCCCATGCCCGCTTGCTCCCACGACAAAACTAGAGGATTTCTGAGGTTTTCTTTGGTATTTTGCATTACAGTGAGGTTCCTGTCTCAGAAGTGATGCTTGTATTTTATTCTCCTTTCTCAGTGCTGTCCCCTAAGGTGGAAGATACAGGAGAGGAGCATCATTTTTATGATAAGGAGGATGCACCCTTTGACACTGTGGTTCCCCTTGGCTGGCGTAGGGGATGCTATGACTGTCCTGCCGTGTTTTCTGTCTTTCTCTGGGACCGCTGAAGCGAGTACCACGTGACAGGTAGCTTCATGATGGACGGACTGGCAGAACCAATGTTTTACAGAGGTCAATAAGAGTCTTGTAGCTGTTATTTATTACCAGGACAGGGGCTGCCTACACATGTCCCTATCCCCTATTGCAGTAGCAACGCTCCTCTTGAAAGCCTGCTCGTCTGCTTTCCCCCAGGCACTCCTCTGCTTTCCCCCCTCTTCACAGTGTCTCCGGGCCATGCTGCCCATTACGCAATTCCCTGAGCTACAGGGGACAGACTGAGCGTCTGGGAACACGTGCACACCTCGGGTGACCCGAAACAGACTGCTTTGTTTTTCCTGTTACTGGCTCACGCAGGTGCTCTTGCTTTGAATCTCCGTTTTTTTGTTACCCACCAGGGCGTTTGTCGCTGGAAGCGTGTCGGGACAGGGGCAGTGTGACACCCGCGTGTAGAGCACAGAGGCGCAGTCTGACCTGCTTACAGGCTCCGTGCACTGCTGCTCGAAGGATGACAGTGATTTTTCATGCATGGTAGTGAAAGAAGGAAGTAACTCTTTGCAGTAAGCCATGTATGAATCAGGAGCTGGATTTTTGGGGCCTTTTTGCCTGTTTGTTTTCCTCCCTGAGTGACTCTCCTCTAAGCAGGATGCTCTGCAGCCCTGAGCCTTTGTCAGCCCTGCCGGGGTCTGGCATTTGTCAGTCACTTGGAAGATGGGAGCTCAAGTGAGAGGTTTTCCCAGTTGCCAATCATCGGCCGTATTTAGGGAGGCTTTTGGTCCTAACCCCAGAGGAGCTGTCGGCATCCTGGCTTCTGGACAATGCTCCCGCCAGCCTGGGGGTGAAAGAGGAGGGACAGGCTTGTCCAAGTCCTTGCACTCCATACCGCCTGGATTTTACCTCCAGCACATGACGGGGCTGTTCTGCAGCTTGTGGATGCAGATGTGGCTGAAAACCCACGGGGCACAGGAGAAGAGGAAGAAACTTTTTGTTTCTCCTCACCCCTCCCCTGCCTGTTCCTGTCATGCTGCTGCTCTCCTCCTCCTGCCCTGCTCCTTAGCTATTTGGCAGGATTGCTGCCATTGCAAATGTACGTGACTAATCTGTTACTTGAGGATCAGGGAGGCAGATTCACAGGCACGAATGACCCGGGCTGTCAGGAAGCTGATGGGATTCTCTGCTGGGAAAAGTTGTGGGTTTTAGGTGGGGTTTTTTTGGAGTTGTTTTTTTTTTTTTTTCCCCAGAGGGCTGCTCCCCTTGTTAAATGATGGGAGAGATACTCGTCTGAATATTAGATGGGATGGATACGGTCTCTGTTAAAGAGGTGGCCATCTTCTTCCCAGCCCGGGAGGCAGATGTGCTGCACGAGGACGACACATCTCCTCCCCCCTTTCCCCTTCCAGACATGTGGATGCCGTTCCCTTGCAGTGGCACGGTGCCATTAGCCACAGCCTGCTCGCGCAAGGAGGGAGTGCAGAGCCTCTGGAAGGTCTGGGTGTGAGATTCGGGCAGATCCTTACTCGTTCATCTTCTAACCAGCTCACGCCGAGGCCGGAGGCTGCAGGACCTGAATGCTCTGACCTGAATACAGCCAGGCGCCTGTGCTGCGAGCCCGGTCCTCCACTGCCTCCGCCGCTTTGCCTTGCGCTGTTTTGGCTGTGCATCCTTAAGTGACTGAGGGGCTCGGGGCCAGAGGGCTCTCTGCCTCGCTGAGCTGATCCCGAAGAGAAGGGGTGATGTGCCAGGAGGTCTGGGAGGCGAATGTCGTTTCATCACTGTTCTCCTGGGAGAGGTAGAGGGATCCAGCATGGGAACAACGGGGGTGGGGGCAGTGGTTAATGAGAAGAAATGGGACAAATTAAAGCAGGGAAAATGTAGGCTAAGTATTGGAGAAAAACATATGTTTTATAATAAATATTACATGTTTAAGCACTCGCAAGCCAAGAATTATTTGTTCAAAAAAGTAAAATAAGTAAATTCCAGAGAATGACTAAATTATTGGACATGGTTCCTAACTAGGCACCTAGAAAATGTGTTGAATCAGGCTGTCAGTGTGAATTACTAGCCCAGCTCTGGAAAATATACCCTAGGGAACACCAGCTTTCCTGGTTTTCCACTGATCAGAGCGCCAAAGCGAAATCTCTTGAGGTGAAGGGCTTGCACATTAACTAACTTACAGTGCCATCTAGCCCCATCTGAGGCATAAGACGTTTATGAGTGGTTGCTAATTTTGTTCCTGTAACCGGGAGGCTGAGTCACTTTAGCTCGAACCCACCTCCTAGGTCATGTGCTTGTGGATCTAAGTGTATCTTGGAGCACATCCCTATGTGCACTGGGATGTATTTTTAAAGACGAGTCACAAACATAAATGCCTGACTGGGAGCCATCCCAGCTGGACAAATCCTATGTTTTCGTGGCCACTTGACGTGGGGATGGCAGCTCAGCATTGCTTAGGCTGGCCTGATGCTTCACATTGATAAGACCTTACTTTGGATGGCTTAGAGATATGCCAGCCTGTAACTGCTCGGGCTGGGAGCATTGGGTGTTGGGTGCTCGCTGCAGGTTATTTGTAGGGAGCTTCCTCTGGAGCAGTGCTTTGTGCCATTCCTATTCCCCAGGGACGGAGGCACGGGTTAGCTCCTCCTGAAAAAAAAACCCAAAGGCAAATGCTAAAGTGACAACAGCGCTGCTGCTGCTGTTCATTTTGCCAGACGTGGTGGGGGCAAAAGGCCGTGGCTCAGGCTCCTGCCACCCACGGTGTGCTGTGGCTACATCCCTGCACCCTTCATCACCCCTGCTGCACACGTATCCTGTCCTGAGAGACGAGCTCCGTGGGGGGAGCTCCGGTGACCCGCCAAAGGCTGCAGGGCGGAGGAGGATGTCATGGGCTCCCCATTGCACGGGTTTGAACCTGAGACCTGGAAGAATCCAAAGTTGCTGTGTTGACTCTTTGGGCACCAGATGCACCACAGGGTGCTGCCAGGGGCCATGGGTTTGGTGCAATGTCATGTTTGTCAGTCTGCTCAGCTAGCGTGAGTCTTTCTTTTCTGCCTTGCCAAAGTCTAATCCAGGGAAGCTGTCCAGACTACCAAAGGTAGCAAAGTAGCCTTTTCCTACAGAGGCAAACACCCGTTATCCTAACTGGGCTTGGATTACCAGAGTGTTGTTTTGCACTTTCTCCTCTACGTTTCTTTTTTACCCCTGTGTGCTCGCAGTAATGTCCGTAGCCAGACATATGCTCACGGCCTGGAATGAAGTCGACTGCAATTACATCCTAAGGGAGCCACTCGACGGGGGTTTTGTGAAGGCAGGACACAGGCTTTGGTGGAGCCTGTCGCTGCTGCACATGTGCCGTTAGACCTCCGAGTGCACTTACCCGGCCTTCAGCTTTGTGGGAACGAGGAGCAGAAGGCTCAAACACAGCCAGTCTGGCGCACATCTGGAGGCAGTAATGTGAGGCGAAGTATACACCTCCTAGGCTCAAATGAGCTATTTTCTTGCATTAGCGATTTCAGCACATCAGCACTGAAATGCTGCCTTTTAAACGCACTTGCGCTACATCCCCGGTACTCCGTGCTGGTCCAAACCTTCTTCAGTGGGTAAATGTGCTTGGAGCTGGGCTGCAGGGTCAGGCGGTGCTTTCTCCTTACTTCCTTTATCTCCCAAAGCAGCAAGAAGCACATGCTGCGGCAACGTAATCATTTAATCCTGGCTGGTGAAACCTGTTCTCCAGATGAACAACTGACAGATCATTTGCTCCGTAGCTCTGCATATGAATGCAATGTTTGTTGGGTGGCTGGATCTCGGTGCCAGCTTTCCACTCCTGTCTCCAGCAAAGCCAAACAGCAGCCTGACCATGAATCTGCTTCCAGCTCCTTCCTCTGCTCCCTGCAACACGCTTGCTGCAGCCGCCTTCGTCCCCCCTGGGCCGCTGTCACGGATGCAGTGGGTGTGCAGGCACCTGCCGGGCGAAAGAAGCCCTCGGAGGAGCGGGACAGGCTTGTGGAACTGGGGATGGGAACGTGTTTGCCTGGGGAGGCAGGTGATACCTGAAAGGGTGCAGCCAAAACTAACAGAGGTGTGTTCGGAGGTAGATACGGGCTGATCTTTAGCCCCTGACACAAACCTTACTTTGGCTGGGGAGGCCGCTCTGCCAAGCCCGTTCATGAGGGCGTATCGGGTTGGCAGGCTGCTGGGGGACAGAGGTGCCAGCGGTGGGATGGAGGGGAGGCGCTTGCTGTTGTCCCCCGTGCAGCTGCTGCGAGTTAGCAGGGGCAGGAGAGAGGTGCATCCCCTGTTGGAGGCCTCGGAAGTCCTTGCATCGGAGTGCCAGAGGCGAGGGACTGGAACCTGTGTCCAGAACCAGTGGTTCGCCGCGCATTGTGCAAATGCACGTGCTCATGTAGGCTTGTCTGACCAACTGGCGCTGCAAATCTGCCTTCTCCTGAGCGCCAGAGCTACTCCCGGTGGGCAGCCTTTCCTGCTCTGCTGCCGGAGGCTGCTGGCCCTTGTTTGCAGCTTCTCTGATTTCAGCTTCCATCTCTCTTCCAGATTTTGTAATGCGAGCAGCCTGGGCTGCTGAGTAGCAGCTGACAATCTCCCGTCCCGGAGGGTGGCATGGGGGCACAGTGGCGGCACACTACCAGGGAGGGGATGCCGGTGTGCTCCTGGCAGCAGCCACTGCTCCCACTAACAGTCTTAGGAACTTTCCAGGTGACTTTGCAATGGTTTTGCAGCTGCCTTCCTTCTCTTTGACTTAAGGAGCAGGCCCAAATGGGCTGAGGCTCTGCCAGGGCCAGTTTATGCCCCTTGAATTGCTTGATCTGCTCGCATGGATGGAGGGTGGAAAGAAGCTGCTTGCATTCAGACTGCAATCCCCATTTCTTTAAAAATGCCTTTTCCAAGAAGCGCATGTGTTAAATATTTTCAGGGCCAGCACTGTGAGGTTGGCTTAACCCCCAGGAACACTTTCCAGAGCTTGCTGCCCAGAATAGTGTGCTCCAAATGCAATGCTCTTGCATTGCATCCCCCTGCACTAGCTGGCCCAGCCTCCTGCTGTGGGGTTTTTCTTTCAGCTCAGGTGACCGTGGGCTCATGCAGCTGGTTGCAGAAGACCCCTGTGCAAGACAGGCTCCTCCTTCCAGGCTCTGTTAGCTTGGCATCACCTGAGCTGCCTGAGGCAAGGAGCTTTGGGACTTCTCGTTCCAACTTTACGGTTGCCCCCTCTGCCCGCTGCTTTGCTCTGTCTCCCATCAATAGCTCTCGCTGGTGTAGACGGTTTTTAATGGACGCATTTTATTGCTCACAGGTGACGTCAGGGTAACAGGCTTAGACATGTGAAGTAACCTGGTTACCTACCAACCGGCAGCGGGTGGGAGAACAAGCACCCTTCCCCCCCCCGCCATGGCTTTACAGTGCAGCTGTCCTGGAGCAATCCCCTCTGTGGATGAATTCAGTGTTCAGCTCAGGGTTTGACCCATCAGCTGGGGCTGTAAAACCTGTTCCTGCTGCCAGGATACTTTCTACTGGTGTTACTGTTTCCAGCCGAAGCCTAGTAAAGGTGTTGGAAACCCTCACCAATGGAATTGAATGGGTTTAGGATCCATAATGTTTTAGGATCCTAAGATCCATGTTAGGATCTGTGGTTGTTACACATTGCAACAGCTTCTTCTGCTTTCTGGCTCCCCCTTACACACCCCTGGTGCCTGGCTCCGTGCTAGACAAAAGCCCGTGTGGCATCCAGGGAGTACAGGTCTGGGCCGTGTATCACCCTGTCGCCAGGACCGAGCTGGGAGAGGTCAGTACATGTGCACAGCTCGGAGCAACACCTGCTTGACGGGGATTGGAAGTTTAAAAGGATCGCTGGCATTTTATCTCCGTGGCTCAGGTTTGTCAGCAAGACACCACAGTCCTGAAACTTCAGGCCTGAGGCAGAGCTGTGAAGGAAATCCTAGAGCTCCTGTGCCTCTGCCTGGGGCTTTTGAACACAGCTTCAAAGGCTCCCCCTTCCTAAAAGCAGAGAGATGTCAAAGAGTGCTGTTTGCATTTGTTAGTGAAGTCCACTCAGAACTACTCACCCCCCTGCCTTTTCATCATTTTTGGGGGCAAGCATTAACTAATAAGCGACTAAATCTTGCTTGAAGGTGGCTTTTTTCTTCTTGCCCCTCCTGTCCCACCCCCAAGCTTCCAATGGCAGGTGCTAAAGAGGCCAAAGCCAGGCCTGCTGAGGAGAGAGATTAGCAAGGCACAGAATGATCTCTCTCCTCCTCCTCGTGCACCTCAGGGCCCGAGAACTCCCCATCCCACCAGCCTTGCCGCCCAGCTGTCCCAAACCCCGGACAGCAGGGATGGACGGCAGCAGGGTGCTCGCTGCACTGCAGCCTGGGCGATGGAGAAGATAATGGGAAGGATTTCTTGGTACAAGTACAAGCACGAACCCTCTGAAGAAATATTAAGACTAATTGCGGGGGTGGGGGGGGGCGGAGAGGGGGAGAAAAATAAAGCACACACACAACCTTGGCCTCGTGTGACGTTGGAGGGTTTGGTTGTGTCTGAGCTTCTTCTCAGCTGCTGGTCCTCAGGCTCCTCCTGATACGGCTCCACTGCTGGAGCAACATCTGGAAGACTGAGGTGCACTGCGGTGCTTCCGGCTCCCTGCGCTGCAGATCAAGCCTTGCGCTGTGATACTCGGGGATTTCCTTGAAGCCCTTGTGCCTCTCTGCCAGGGTGCTGAGATCGCCCGAGAGCCTTGGCTTTCGATGTAAGGAAAAAGAGGGAGTGGAAAAAACTAATTAAGGAACAGGGGTTTCCAGCACTCACGATGGTGTAG
>NW_010239312.1:19635-43477 GCF_000690775.1 Eurypyga helias
TAAAAATGGGAAATGAATGTGACCCATAGTAAAACAATAATTAAAACTGTATTCTACTGTTTTGCTCCAAGTGGGGCTGCGTGAATTGTTCGGATGATGTGGGGGGAAGAAAACGAAGCGCCGCTCAGCACTTCAGCCCTGTTGCCGCTGCAGAAGAAAGAGCAGGGAAAACGTGTTTTCCCACTTTGGGTGCTCACTCGTGACCACCGGTGGCTTTAGCTTACGGTGAATGACATGGTTGGTGCTTCCTGCTTCCAGCTGCTCCCAGCTGCTCCCTTTTGCCAGAGCGCACTGTAGTGGTGGTGGTGGCCCAGTCGAGGGTACAGTGGTCCATTACAGATAACTCCTAAGCCTGAGGATGTTTTGCTAAGTGAGCTGCTCGTCTAGTCTGTGGAAATCTTGGTCTTGAATTACTATTTCTTTTAAATGTTAGGCCCTGCCTGCAAAGATAAGTTTTTCCTGGCCTCGCTTTTCCATATTGCTGCTATTCTTTCCAACCTCTATCTTCTCTGCTTCCACTGAGGGTACAGAGACATGAGCTTTCAATACCCGCAAGTTTCCACCCTGTTTGTTAGCAGCACTCTGCACGAAAGGGACCATGAGAAGTTGGAGGTGCTACAGGTAAGAATCTGAGAAGGAATCCTCACTTCCTCAGCAAGGCACTGTGTCTTGCACGGATGGGGCGGTGGAAACAGGACTCATGAGTGACAGAGCAAAAAACCAGTGATGACTGTTTGGCAGGAGATACTTAAACTTTGTCAAGCCAGGCAAGTATCTCCATTGTGGTCTCTGACTCACAATTCAAATATGCTGGGAACATTTGAGGGGGCTGGGTCAGTTCTCTAAGCAGTGGGAAAAACAAGGCTTTAATACATCACAGCGTAGCTTTGGGTCTGTGCTCTACTGTTCTGCTTTTCTTTGAGGAAACTGGTGTGGCTGGCGGTGGGGAGAGGGAGGTGTTGTGAAACCACACACACATGTGATTTTGATCCCTCCTCACAGTGTTTCAGACTCATTTGGCTGCGGTGGCTGAGCTGGACCACTTCTGGCTTACCCTCCTTACGGTGAACGGAGGATGAGGCGTGCGCCGTGGCCGGTGGCAGCTCAGTCTTCACTGCTGCTGCAGCAGCCTGGCTGAGGGAATGCAATGCAGAGGAGCTCATGGAGGGCTCACTGGCCCCTTCCAGCTACTTTTGCACAAGAGTGTCCCAAACTGGCCGGTTAAACCAGCTTTGGTGTGTCGTTGTAGTGGTGAAAAGCAGCTGAGCTGTTCTGCTGAAGGAGGCTGTGAGGGCACAAAAGCTTTCTGGCAGCTCGGCTCTCCCCATGCCTTGCACCGCTGCAGATAAAGCCGTGCAGCCGCCCGGAGCGGGGGATGCGCTGACGCCCTTACCGAAAGTGCCGTCTGCTGATACGGCACGTTCCTGTGCATGGAGGGGAAGGCAGATACGGCCAGACATCCTCTTCCAGATCCTACTGCGCCGGTGAGAGCGGCTGCTGGAGGTGGGGTCGCTCCTCCATGCTCCTCCGGCTGGAGGCCATTGCGCGCTCCGGGATGCTTCCTGGCACGCACAGTTGCAATGCAGGCAGATGCTTTCAGCCCCTGGCTTTGCACCTTCGGCTCCTGGGAGGGGCTGGAGGGAGAACTGGGAAACAGTGCTGGAGGAGTATGGCCAAAAATGAGCAAGACCAGGCAAGGAGCGGCCATATGGCAGACGGGCTGTTGGCTCCGTAATTAAGCCAAGTGCTTGGGATACAAGAGGCTCGGCTCTGCTCGGTTCAGAGGCCGGCTTCCTGTGTGTTCCTCTCCACTCTGTTTTTGACCAGAAATTCCATTTTTGACCTGAAAAATCTTCCAGATGAAAATTTAATTACAGAAGTGATGTATTCCCACAAGAAACTTCAGTGTCAGCAAATAAGCTTTTTTTTTTTTGATGAAAAACTGTTTTGTTCACACAAACAAACCAGCTCCCACTGAGTCCACGCTAGAGCATTACCCTGGTAAAATCTCTAGTGTTTTGTTTAAATAAAAAATGATTATGATTTGCAATTAGCATCCGTTAGGCATACGAGTCACACGACAGTAACACCGAGGCTGTGCTCCTCCTGGACTGGATACGGTTTGCCGGCGAGTTATGAAGTTGCGGTCTGCATCGTGCCTGTGATTTACAGAAGGTTACCGGCGGTGGGGGAGTGGGAAGAATGAGACGTGGGAGCATCAACTCAGAAAACAAGGTTTCGTTTCCTTTTGTGGAACAGATCGCCTGCTTTCGGCACAGCAGAGGTGCAAGCGTTTGCCTCCAGCTGATGTGATTTGTAACACGGACTTTGTGAATATTTTCCGCGTGCAAAGGTCTTTGCTCGCCGTTGTTATTGGTTCCATATTTACTTGGGATCTTTGCATGCAGAGGCTGGCTTTTGGCTCGTGAAGAGGAACTTCTCTGAGGCTGGACCGTTGCCCCTCGTACTACGAGTCTCTTTGGGATTGTGTGTAATGCACAGCAAGCCTGCTAGGGGCAAGGTGCTTTTCCACGTAACAGAAGACTTTGCAAGCTCGTTAATAAAGGCCAAATAAAATAAAGCTTAGAAAGTCAACATGTTTGAAAAGATATGCTGTTCTGGGAGAGAAGCAGAGATGGGGTGTGTATTTATGTGAACAAAAGAAGTCTAAACTGTAAACTACAACCTATCTGTTAGCTCATTAATGCGTCTGATGCTGACTAATTCCAGGGGTGTTCCTGCTGCCCGGCAGCAACAGTGCAAATAAGTGGACAGCTGTGATTTAGTGCCAAATATTTAAACACATCATGACAATTCAGGCCACCCACACTCTTAAGTAAATACAACTTCTGGAGAGTCATTTCAGACTGGACTGAAGTGCAGAGCAGCCGCTTCCACGTGTGTCTAGGCCAAATGGTCTTTGCATATTTGGGGCCAAACTTTGCCCTCTGTTACGACCTGGGAGCCCCCATTCACTCCACAGAGTAATGTGTGATGTAGCTGAGGGCAGAGCTGACTCTCAATGCTAATCTGACTTTTTTCTAGCTCAGTAAGTACAATTTTGCATGTAAATGTGAATGTGGAACAGATCTGGACTCGATTAGCTCCTGAGTCCTTGACAAAAAGCCATAATTGTTTATCCAGATGATCTTTCTTTGTCTCTCATTTTCTCTACACTTTAAAACCAAGGTTTTAATTTGCTTGTAAAATAAATACATCAGTGTAGATTACAGTGGCATAAAAGGTGTGAGGAAAGCCCTTCCCTTCTCCTCAGCATGAATAAATGCTCGCTTGGTGCACGCTTAAGTTGAGCTTTCCAGAGCCTTAGGCAGGGGTGGATGTGAATCCGACGGTAAGAGGGAGGGTATTTCCAAGACAACGCTTAGCCCGGGGCTCCCGTTACAGATGTGAAGGACCTGCAATATATCTCTTTTCTTTTCCTGGTAGGCAGTGAAATCTGTGCTGGTGGCAATATCTAGGGCAGGGGGTTGTTGAGGGAGGGGCAAATCAAGGGAATATGAAAAAATATTGTATTTATCAGGATAATCTAGTCTAGGAGCACAAGTACTAAAGCATTTTAATCACAATCATATGGTCATGTGTCACTGCAGGGCAGAATTAAGGCTGTTTGTATGCCTTGGTTGCGCATTGCCACACTTCAGCAAGTTTGAATTTATTTTAAACTTTAACTCTGAATTCCCTGGGTTTGTAATGCCTCATCTGGAAATAAGTGCAACCTCTCTATATTGTACTTTACTCTTAAATTAGGCTTTCCACTTTAGCTCCGTTTCTGTTGGCTCGGCAATAGCCTGGGCTGTCATTTCCTGCCCTGCCTGGTTTGCTGTTCAACTGGAGAAGGCGGTGTATCCGAATCAAGGAATACAGCAGTAAAAGCAGGGATGGGAGGTGGATGGTACATTCAACCAGCACTTCCCAGCTTGCTGTGTGCACAGCCTGATTATTCCTTTACCTGCCCATGCCTGGCTACCTCTCTCCTGCGTGAATGTCTGGGTACCCCTGGAGCACAGATCCTTTTGTTGGGGGTGGAAGATGCCTGCATGGGATGAGAGGCTGGAATTCAGTTTCACGCTGTGGGGGAGATGCCATGATGCCATCTCCCAGTACGGCCACTGGAGTCGGTGGGATGATGCTCAGCTCATGGGGTACCTGTGAGCTCGACCCGCAGCACTGGGACTATGTGCTGTAGCTCTCCATGAGTGGTGTGCCCAGGGATGGGACACATGGATAGTCCCCTGCAAGGGAAATTACTCGCTGACCCATGGGAAAAATCGCCTCCTGCCTCTTGCAGCAGGGAGAGCTAGTGGTTTAGCGAGATTTCTTTGAACAAGGCTCCTTCTTGATAGTCCTTGGAGCTGCTCTGCCTCTGCCTTAGCTTCTGCTTGCAGCCATTGCCTCCTTCCCTCATTCCCAAGCCCCGTCCCGCCGGGCTTCTTGCTGCATATCCAGAGACACGGTGCATATGTCCCCTCTCTCCCCCTTGCTCTCCTGTGCACGCTCCCTCCTTTCCTTCTCCACCCACCTATGCCCTACCCCCTGACTAAAGCAAAACTGCCCTTTTTTTTGGCAGCTGGCCTTCCCAGGGGCCCAGACTAACAGAAGCCTGAGCCCTGACTCTGCCTGTGCCTTGGCCAGCGCGGAGCAGCTCCATGCCGACAGATAACACTGCCTTAAAGGAGAAGGGATTTTTATTTCCCTGTCTGTCTCCCCATGGCGCTCACCCATTTGTTTCCTAGCTCCCGTGGGGAGGAGGATTCTCCTGCTGGGGACCTGCCACCACCCAGTCACCTACTGGGAGTTCCCCTCTTCCCTGCAGGCTCATTCCTGGCTGTGGAGTTTGCCTCTGAGCCAAGCCTCCCGTGATTAATGCAAGCCTTGCTGTTGACTTTCAGCGAGCTTCGGATAAGGCCTTTCCAGGACTTGCAGCTTTCCTCCAGCTCGGTCCTCGCATGTCAAGTGATGAGGCTTCCAGGGCTTCTCCCGCGGGATGGCCCCAGTGCGTGCATCTCCCTGTCAGGAAGCTTTTCCTGTTGCTCGGCCTAAATTTTCCCCTTTTCAAATGTCATCCCAGCACTCCTACTTAGCATGAGCTTTCTGTGCTTCTCGCTCTCTCCGAGCCGGCTGATGTTTTTCCCTCTCCGCTGCCTGGGCTCTGATGGTGCTTGCTGGCTGTCACCCACTTTTCTCACACCCGCTTGGCTTAGCCAGGCCAGGCACATTATCTTACAGCTCATTTCCCTTTACAAATTAAACCTCCCAGCCATTTTGTCTTTTTTTTTTTTTTTTTCTCTTTTTCCCTTCCCCTCCCTTTCCCTCCTTCCCACAACACAGGAGTGATTTTTGGGTGTCTGCCCCACGGTGCGGAACATTTTTCTCTCCCGTGTGGGCTGAGAAGCGTGAAGTGCTGACATTGTTGCTGCGGGCAGCCAGCTCTCCGGGTAATAAATGGCTGGGGATGGGTAAAGCAGGAGCACCTTCGAGGTGGAGGTCCTGGGAGCAGTCCGGGTGGGTGCCCCTCAGCCGCTGCCGCTCTCGTGCAGACTCTCTGATGGCAAATACAGGCTGAGCCTTCTCCTGTGTGGAGGCACGATCGCTCTCTCCTGTTTGTCCTTCTTCTCATGGGTTTCACAGATCAGAGGGTACTAACTCTATGCTGAGTGTGGTGTGTGTGGGCAATGGCCGCGAGCTCGGGGGGGACTGAGAGGGAAGAGGGGCAGGTTGAAACATGAAATGACCACGTGAGCCTCATTTCTTTATAAAGTGGGTTGAACGTGCTTTCTTCTGAGGCATAAAGCAGCACCGGAATGGAAAAGAGTGAGAGCTTGCTTTTCCGCCCATGCCCAAGTCCTTTGCTATTGCATGGGCACGGGTTTTGTTCGGGAGCAGGACCTGGGGCGAAAGGCCGAGCCGCTCTCCGGCTTGCGCTGCCACCGGTTTTGCCATAGCCAGAAATCGAAGGTTTTGCCATGCAGAGCGGCAAGCGCAACCGTGCAGGTTGCCATGACAGCTCTGAGGAGAAACTGGGTCAGCCCTGCAGCCCACCAGCCGTGACTGCCTGGTGGTGACAGACTGCAGGAGCAAACACCGGATTCTGTTATCTCCCGGGAGGAAACAAAAGAGCTGTTAACTTGGTTACCATTTTAAACTTGGTGCGGCTAAAATGGTTGGTTGTAACCCACACTGCTGCCACGGCAACAGTTACATACATGTATTTTTGAACACGCAATGAGAACAACTTTTCTTGCCCATAAGTAACTCTTCAGAGGAGAAGATGTTGAGTGTGTAGAATTGGGAGTGAAAGACTGCGGGGACTGGAGATACCAGGCCAGTGGAGTTGAGTGCAGGATCACTTCTAAGTAAGAAAGCTGAGAATGGATGCTGAGGCTGAGAAGGTGCTTTGGCCTGTGAATTTCCTTAAATAATAGTGGCCTTTGTGGGTTTGAGACCAGGTTTAGAAATGCACCACTGTTTTGATGTCAAAATAGGTTTTTCAAAAGACAAAACTGTGTGTTCACTGATCACCGACCCCTTTGGAGAACGTGGTCACAAGTGTTTTAGGTGATCGTGGCTGAGCTCTGTGGAAAAGCTACCTTTTTTTCTCTCCTCACATTCTGTATCTTCCCTTCCAGGGTATCATACCAACCTGTTAATTCCCCTTTCCTCCTCCTACATGCCATTTCCTAGACAGATGACAGCAGCGCCTGGCATCAGGGTACCCTCCTTGGAGAACAAGAGGGACGGGTGAGGCACATCCACCAGTGCCTGTGTTGAAAGCCACAGTCACTGCTGTCGCTTTCCTTCAGCATCACCCGTAATACCGCTGTCTGGTCTCTGTGCAAGGGAAGGACAGATAGCAGTGGCTTACTGCCTTACCCATCTTGCATTACCTGCAGCTTCATAACAAAAGAGTTTCAGGCTGAACTCTGGCTCTACTTCTGTGTTGGTATCACTGACGGGTACCATTGTGACCTGTTTAGCAGTACAACTATACAATCTGTGGTTATTGCCCTGTAAAAGACACTGTACCCTTTTGTAGAGATTGGGAGGATTTTTGGGAGACTGCACATGTGAAATATAAATGAGCACATCCAACTGCATTTTGTACACACACATGCAAGCGTGGATCGAGTGGCAAGCTCTGCTCCATAAAAGTGGTGTTGATTTTAAAGGTTTTGCTGCTGTCCTCTGCGGCCTCCTTCCTGTCACAGAGGCAAGGAGCACCGGAGGGTTTGCCCCACTGGGTACCAACAGCTTGGCACTTGGCATTGCATGGCAAGTACATTGCATGGAAGTACCCAGCCTGGTGTCACCTGCCAGGAGCCAAGCTGCCCCTCTGCTGCTAGGGACCATGTCGTAGTGACCCAGCCCTTAGGAAGAGGTGCTTCCCTTTCCACGTAGATGGCAAATATTGCGCTGCTGGCATAGCGGTTTATCTAGGACAGGGGAACGATGACCCTTGTTTGGGCTTGCTGAGCACCAGCACTCTAGAAGTAGCAGTTATTTGGGATCAAACTGAGCCTGGGCTGAATCGTCTGGCTGAGAGGCTGGGTGCAGGGTCTCTCAGCCTGGGGACCGAGCCCCTCTGAAGCATCAAAGCATGCAAATCCTTCATGCCCGCCTCCTCCCTGCCCAGTTTTCCTTTCTGTCTTGGACATCATCTCCTCTCTGAGTTCATCTGGAAGCATTTCTTTCCAATGTTTCCAGAATCCCAGAAGGGAGCTTAATCGCTTCAGCATCCTCCTCATGCAAAGCGTACCTGGGGTGCCGGATGGCTGAATAACCTCTCATGCACTGAGAGCCATTAGCATTTGAATTAGTGACATGAGGATAACAGGCGATTATCCCATTTAACAGCTGTTGAGTGCTGTTAAAGGGACACCATCAAGAATAAGGAACAAAAACATAGTGGATTTTTCTTTTTCAGTAAGGGCTTCCCTGCCTCGTATGAATACTGACATCCTCTCCTGTTGGAAAAGTAGTGCAGCTTCCATGGGGACAGCTTAGAATCTTTAAACCCTTCCCTGTCAATGTTTAAACCTCTTCCCTGTCGATAGCTGGAACCTAAACACACCCACAGCGTGCCAGAACACAAGAGCGAGAAAGTGGAACTGCCTCCAAACGGAAAGGGAAGTGGCGGCGGGTATTTGGGAGCCAGGCTAAGCCAAGCATGTAGGGAAGGAGTCATAAGCAAGCTGCAAAAAGAAGCAAAAGTTAATGTATCCCCTCTGTTCTGGAGCGCTTTGGACATAAGGGACGCGTGTGGGATGGGCCTGACTGCCATCCGCCTCGGTGGAAACGCAGCTGTTTCAAGGGGCAGGATGAGTGAGTCGCTGGTTAAAGCCTCCAGAGCAATGTAAAGGATGAAGAAAATCCTTTCCCAGAAGATTTGGCTAGATGCAGAGAAGCGTTTTCTGAAAGTGTGCAATCTGTCACATGCTATGGCGTAAGAAAACTTTGCGTACGCAGGACGTTTTTTCGAAAGAAGAATTAAGTGAGCAGCAGTAATTATTGCAGTTACTAGTGTAGGTGATGCCACAATACCAATAAATCTCTGTCACGGTCCATGACTCCATTTCTCTTGGCAGAAGACAAAATACCGGTCCTCACCATCAGGAGGAAGCGTTGTCTGGACTCCCGCATCCAAGACGTTAAAGCATAACTCTCCCTGTCTCCTGCGTGGAGTCCGGGATGTGATGCATTTTGAGGCTCTGATTTTTACACCGAGCTGAACAAGCTGAGGATGCTGCACTTTCACAAGGATTCACCCTACACCAGCTCCCACTGGGCTGCTGATGGCCGGCCTCCCAGCCTTTGAGCAGTCCTGACCGCTCATTCGGGTCCATTGCTGATGCCCAGCTCCCTTTCCAAAAGCTGGCTCAGATTGGTGCCCCGAAATGTTTGCACAAAGTTGGCTTCTGCTTCTCCCTACACAGCAGCATCTCACAGAAAACAGAAATAAAGCTCCCAGGCTTTCTTCTTCAGCAGAGAGTGAAGGGGCACAGCAACACGGGCAGAGTGAAGTTGCTTTTTTGCTCCCACATGATGCTTTTGGGAGGGCAGAAATGCCGTGCTGGATCAAGGCAGCAGTGCTGAGGACCCAGGGCTTTTGGGCCAAGGCAGAATGCTTCACATGAGACGATTAAGGGCTAAGCTGCCTGGAGAGGGACCTTCCTCCCAACCATCATTCAGTGATAAGCATCACATTATGAAACCTGAAGGCTCATATAGCAGCCTTCCAATATGTGAAGGGGCTACAAGAAATCTGGGGGGGAGGGACTTTTTACAAGGGCCTGTAGTGACAGGACAAGGGGAAATGACTTTAAACTGAAAGTGGGGAGGTTTAGCTTAGGTATCAGGAAGAAATTCTTCACGGAGAGGGTGGTGAGGCACTGGAACAGGTTTCCCAGAGAAGCTGTGGATGCCCCATCCCTGGAAGTGTTCAAGGCCAGGCTGGATGAGGCTTTGAGCAACCTGGTCTAGTGGAAGATGTCCCTGACCATGGCAGGGGAGTTGGAACTAGATGATCTTTAAGGTCTCTTCCAACCCTAACCTTTCTGTGATTCTATACCCTTCCCAGAGCTGACAAAGCCATCACTAGCCTGCATGTGGGGTTCTTTGCTGAGCCCTAAGCCAGTGGCACAAGGTGTCCCTGGGGCAGGCTAACCCTGCTGTGTGAGAAAACCAGTTTAAGATGGTGAGGTTGTCCCTGGGGCAGAAATTATGAGCGTGGGCAAACAGAAATACTTCTCCAGCCTTTTCTGTGCAACAGGCTGTTTTGGCCTCCTCCAGGCATGAGGGGGATAAACCTTTTCTAACAAGCTGGAGGAGCCTATGGCGTAAAAGAATTTTTCCACATGTCCTTTCCATCCCTTCCAATACCATGTCATCTTTCTCTATAAACTCTTCTTTCTTTTTCAACCAACAGCCTTTGAGGTGGGTGCAGTACCCAAGCACAGGTAAGAGTATAGAAGCATTTATAATGTTAAATAACATCCTTCCTATTATTTCCTCCCTAATTATTTTTTACCTTCTGTGATGACCACTTATGGTCTAACTAATGTAAGTGTTATTTTCACACAAAGTAGTGGTAGCAGCAAAGATGGAGATACCTGTTTTTAGTGTTCCTTGTCTCTAAGCAGGCCTTTTTCATACCATTTGTACCACTTCTCTGACCATTAAATCTGCAAATAACATGCAAACAGTATTTACTGTGTTGTTACATGTACCTCGAAGTAGATGGTGACCCAGTACCAAAGCTCACATTTTTCCACCTTTATGCAACATCTGAACAGATGGATTAAATTTTGCCCAGCTTGGGGCTTCACACAGACATCTGCCACTGTGGCAAGCGCCTCATAACGGCTGCCGATCCTGACCAAGTTATTATGGGGTATTTTTCTTCATACAGTATTAATAAAGCAATGTTGACAATACTCCCTCCACCTCCCTGTCCCCTCCACCCCCAAGTAATATTTCCAAAGAGCCATGCCAAGGCTTTGAGCCATCGCTGTGCATGTTGCTGGTGTCTCAGTCACCTGGGTATCCTCCTGCTTTTTCCATACTGGGTGGCCCGGTTCAGCTGATATTGCAGCATCCCCATGCACTGCATGTGGGCTGTACAGCAGGGCAGATGCAGGGAGCTGGGGGTGCTGCAGAACAGAGCCCAGGGCAGGGTGCTGAGCCCCCTCTGCTCGCTGACATGGGAGAAAGAGTGGGAAGCACTAGGATGTGAGCCAAGCCTGCAGAAAGATTCCTTGTGTCATTAAACCATCTGAAGGGATGTTGTTAATCACGTTGTTAAGGAGATCAGGCAGGGCTGTCCTGTAACTGGGGCTAGCAGCCGGCTGTGTGGGACTTGGGTGACACTGAGGACACCAGGAGCTGCTTTGGTTCATCCACACGTGGAGCAGGAAGGAGAGGGCAATGGCAGAAAGGCTTCCTAAGCCAGGGGCTGGACCGCAGCCTGTCTGAGAGATGTTGAAGCCTGCTTGCTGTGGCCATACAGGGCAGTGCCTCATCCTGAGCCCCTAACAGGGGGAGGTTCCATGTCGGCCTGCAGCTTCTGCTGCCGACCCTCATGGTTTCTCCTTCAGGCTCACCCACTGCTCCCAGACACAGTGTTTGCTTGCCGGCCCCATACGCATCCTCTCTGCTCACAGCCTCAGGGGTTAAACGTGCGAGATGGGTGTTGCCAGCAGAAGTCAAACCCACCTGTGGAGTTTCCTTGGGAGAGTCCCCCCTGCTGAGGAGTTCAGGAGTGAAGCAGCACTGAAACCTACTCATGTTTTCTTGGGCAACACCCAGGCCTGGGGAAAATCTCCCAGGAGATCACCCTCAAACACACACACAACCTTCACCCCAAAGCTCTGCCCTTCCACTTGCCACCCAAGAGCAGAGGGTTATTAAGCATAAAGGATTCATTCACTGAAATTCTGTGTGGCATGGATGTCTTCTGGCATCATTACCGTAGGTCCCCTTTTCAGAGAGAAGTAGATGCATTGCTTCGGGATGAGATGATTTCCACCTTCAATACATCTGTTTCTCAGGTGGATCTGACATGTCTGTATGGCCAGATGAATTCCTTCACCCCACAAAGCTGCCTTTCTCATCTCCACAGCCTTCATTGACATTCTTCCCCTTCAGCACCTACATGCATTTTCATCATCTTTCCTCTCCTTTTATCACTTTGTTTTCAGAGGCCTCAGCTGTAGCTCACTCCTTCCCATTCATGTGGTACTTCCTTCTCCTGCATGGACAAGTGTCACTCCTTCCCATTCATGTGGTCCTTCCTTCTCCTGCATGGACAAGTGCTCCATGGCGTCACTCTCTGCTCGCCCCTCCTTGGAGCCTTTGCTTCTCCGGGATGCTGCGTCTTTCTGCCTGTTTTATTCTGGCATAATGTACTGCAATTCCTGATCTTCCTATACACAGATCCCCACAGTCTCTCACCCCCTCATCCTCTCTTTATCCCTCTTTCTTCCCCTGGGAGATGGCTTGCTGCCTCTTTGCTGAGCTTGGTCGTTTGGGAAACACCCATGCCCATTGCACATCCCCTCTGTCCTCATCCTAGTACAGGACAACTCAGTGCCCTTTCTCCAGCGACTGCTGAGTCCAGGGATCCCTTTACAACCTTATATCCATCTCACAGGGGTGCCATGCAAGGTACATAAACTGAAACCCTGCTCTGAAACGCTGGGGCGAGCTCAGCTGGGAAGCTCAGCAAGTTTGGGGCCTGTTTTCCCATCTAGTGCTGGACTTCTTCAACGGGGGGCAGACCTTTTTTTAAAGTAGCCCCTGGCCCCCAGTGCCCCAACAAGCCCTTTCTCTTCTGTTCCTTCAGACACAGTGACTGGAACTGCTGGGGAAAGAATGACTTGAGGCCACAGGCTGCTCTCCCTAGTAGCTGAGGAGATGCTGTGTTTATTACCTTTTTCCCTAAGAAAACACAATTCCTCTGGGTGACTGCACTCTGACACTGTCCCGCTGTCAGAACATGGCTGATAGATACTCTCCTAGACAAAGCAAGGAGCCATACAGGTCATAGAATCACAGAATGGTTTGGGTTGGAAGGGCCCTTAAAGACCATCTAGTTCCACCCCCCCTGCCATGGGCAGGGACACCTTCCACTAGACCAGGTTGCTCAAAGCCTCATCCAGCCTGGCCTTGAAGACATCCAGGGATGGGGCATCCCCAGCTTCTCTGGGCAACCTGTTCCAGTGCCTCACCACCCTCTCTGTGAAGAATTTCTTCCTGATATCTAATCTAAACCTCCCCGCTTTCAATTTAAACCCATTACCCCTTGTCCTATCACTACAGACCCTTGTACAATGTCCCCCCCCAGCTTCCTTGTAGCCCCTTCAGGTACTGGAAGGCGCTGTAAGATCTCCCCAGAGCCTTCTCTTCTCCAGGCTGAACAAGCCCAATTCTTGCAGCCTTTCATCACAGGAGAGGTGCTCCAGCCCTCTGAGCATCTTTGTGGCCTTCTCTGGACTTGCTCAAACCAGTCCTTATCCTTCTTATGCTGGGTGCCCCAGGGCTGGATGAAGTACTTCAGGTGGAGTCTCATGAGAGGAGAGTAGAGGGGCAGAATCACCTCCCTCGACCTGCTGGTCAAGGTGAGCTGTCTGGAGAAGACGGCAGTGTTTGGAAAGAGGGCACCACCTCAGAGACATCTGTTATTTATTCCGGATTTAATCAGGGTACCACTGGCAGCACCGGTGCAGACTAGGCCTCAGCATGGTAAGTTCAAACACACATGGGTCTCCACATAGGGCACCCAAGTTTGAATGCACAGACATCTGCTGGCTTACCTCCAGACCAGACAAAGCAGTGCCTATTATTTTTTCCTGCCATGGGAGACATTGCAAAGGTCTGCAAACAGCCTTGGCATAGCCAGAGTGTGCAGTGAGTACGCTCTGGACATCGGTCCTGTGGCTCTCAGTGTGGGGGTGCCAGCACAGCCCTGTTTCGGAAGTCATGGCTCCATGGCTGTCCCGCTCTCAAACAGGTATCTGCGGGAGAGGGGAGATACCCCTCTGGCACAGGCATCAGCCAGAAGGCAATGTGCCTTTGGCTGAGGGGAAAGGAACGCAGCATCTCCTGGTGACTGAGAAAGCTTGGGTGGTTTTGCACATAGGAAGCTCCTTGAAATGTGTTTCCTCCCACCGCCTGGCCTTTTGTTTTTCATCCATGCTTGATGCTGGCATTGGAAAACTGAGCTCCCCAAAAGTGAACTTCCTCTCCTACCATAAACTGACCCTGGGGGGTTGCTATAGTGACTGCAGAGTGGCTACTGAGCCGTGTAAACACTCCCTCCTGCTTCCCATCACAGCGCACCCGCCGGAGAGGCCGAGCCACGGGATGTGCGCAGCAACCTAGAGTATGCAGGCAGTTGTGAAATGCAAACCCAACCATCTCCCCTGCTTCCTCCCTGCTTCCCCCTGCGGGGAGGCAAACGCAGCAGGCTGGTAGCAGGCGTGAACACGCCCGTTCCCGATGAATTTGGGCACAAGGCACGGTACCGCAGAAACCAAACCCAGACACTCACCTGGGGAGCTTGAGCAAGATGCGGAAACGTACGGTGCAACTGGATCCTCTGCAACATCTGACTCCCGCGGCCTGGCTAACTGTTGAGCTTCCAGCTGTGCGGGGGGAGCGGTTTGGTACACACACGCTCACAGGTCCTTCCGTGTAATTAATTCAAACAATCAACCGAGTGTGAAATCCATCGGTCTCTGGGTCCTCTGTTGCTCACTTTGATGTCAGCTCTTCCTCTTAATTTTTCTTCTTTTTTTTTTTTTTTTAAATGCAGTTCATCACAGTCCATAGCTGACTCTCGAGTCACTTTCCAAACACTGATACTTGTGTGTGACTGTATCCATCCCCATAAAACCAGATCAGGTATTTTAGCAGCAGTGGCCTTGGACACACTGAAGCACCCAGGAAACTGTTTCCCAAGCAGAGCAGGTTATGCATCCTCTAGGGCCGCTGCAGATGTCCTTCCAAACTGGCATTTACTGCTTAGACAGGGGTTTGGTGAGAGGTGAGTGCTACCACCCTGCCAGGAGGAGGTAATCAGCTCTGCCCCCACCGTCTCCAATTTCCATCACCAACAGACCATCATCACTAACTCAGTCATCAACGTCCTCTCACCCATGAGGCCTCCCCTTCCCTGCTGCCCCCACCCCAACACCCTGCGGCGCACGCTGCCCTGCCCTCACGCCCAGCACTCGTCTGGAGCCTGCTCCCTCTCCCCATGCCTGCAGCCAGGTCTGGCCTAGGCGTGCGGGAGGGACCTGGCCCCGAGCCGCTTCTCTGAGATGCATCTTGCTGGGTTCACGGTGCCAGTCATATCTTCAAGAAATAAGGCGTTCCCGCCACAACAGGCATGTCACTGCTTCAGAAAGCACAAGGCACGTCATCTCAAAGGTTCGTAGAGTGATGCCGTTAGGAGGGCCCATTCAGAAGTGTCAGGCATCCTGTAAAACACCTGCCTACGCCAAGTGCCAACACATGCTTCTGTTTTACTATTAAGGGACTTCCTGGCACGAGGATGGAAGGGCTTATCTCACCCCACCTTTACGTGCCTGGGTGTCACTGACCAAGCCAATCCATAGGTACCTTTGATCAGCCAACCTGGCTACACAGTCGCAGGATATCCAGGGGTTCTCTGAATTTCCATCCTTTCTGACGCATCCGAGAGCATACACAACCTTTGTTGCCAAAGATACCGGCAGAGGCGGGAGAGGAGGAGGTTTCTGGAAGAGTGCTTGTCAGTAATCCTAAACATGTCCCTGTAACCCCAGCCTGTGACTCAGAGCTGTGGGGATGCAGAGGGTCGGTGCGGACTGCTCATCCACCGCAGTGAGTCATTACGCCCCAGAGAGAAAGGGAGCCTCATGTTGTACAAAGTACACTAAATCAAAGACAATTCCGTTATGCAATACGTTACCATACCCGCTCCCTATAGTGTCTCACTTCACAGACGGCAGGAGCTCAGTGTGATTAAACAGGGTTTTCTGAATCGCTCACCAAGACAACTGAGAGGCAGGCAGAGGCATAAAGTGACACACAGCTCGGAGCGCCTTCTAGATCTCGATGGGTTTGCACTTCTCCATTCACACTGTGCCTGCCTTGATACGGCATTTAAAAATAAATCAGCTGAATTTGTCGGTGTGAGTATGTGGTCTCTTATGCTCCTGTCAGAGGAGCTGCTGGGTTCTCCACTGCCGGCTCCGTGAGCGTCCTGGCATCGAGCAGTGCTGTGAGCCTGCCTGTGCTGGATGCGGAAAACATGGTGAAACCGGCAACATGATAATGACACAGACGCTGCTTTTCCCCCTGCAATTAACATCATGGAAATAAACAGTCTGCAAATCCCTTGTTCAGGTAGGGGGTTAGAAAGTGTAAAGTGGGCATCTGCGAGTAGCTGGGGAGAAGGGAAACAGGCGGAAGGAGGACAGGCAAAGCAGATCCGCTTCAGCAACTCTGGGAGCTCAAAGATGGCCAGTGAGTTTATCAGTTTTCTTCACAAGAAACCTTAAGCCAGCTTGGCCCTGATGAGGTATGGGAGAGCCCCAAACAATGTGGCATCGGAGTTATGTCCGTACAAGTGCCTGGATGCTTTACAAGTTATCGAAACCTCTGCAAGCCTCAGGAGGCTGGGGCTCTTGTGCAATTTTTGATAATTCTGCTTGGGAGGCCAAATTTGGGGGCTCCACAGCAAACGGCACCGGTTAGCTCTCCAAACTCAGATCCCCTGCGCCAGGACTGCATCTCAGCTGAACACCTGGCATAGCCGGTGGGCACGAGTAGGCACCACCTGAAGTCACCGGTGGTCTCAGTGTGGGCCCAGTGTGTACTAAGGAAGCCTGAAGGAAGACAGTGCATGAGAGCTTTTAAGCCCTTCCTGCATCTGGCTCCGATCCAGCTGCAAATGGTTCAGGGATGCCCTTTCCAGATGTGGACTGACACCGTGGCTGTCCAGGAAAGTTAGTAATTGCTCGGGGAGGGAAGGGGAGGCATTATTAGCATGGTTCAGCTTAAAACTGGAGGGGAGGTTTGGGAGGCTTCTGCATGGTCTCCCTGCTGCAGGGAATATGTTTTTAGAGTCACCTTCGGCTGTGGATTGCGAGTGGTTGGCGCTGCAACCACAGCAGCATTATCAAGCTGCAGACGTGCAGAACGTCTCACACCAAGGCTGCGCGCTCACAGGTGATCTTTCAGGCTGTACATTTTCCAGCGGGGCTGGCAGCTGCTCCTGCGGTGTGCATGCTTCGTTGGCTATCCAAAGAAGGAACTGGGCGGGCATTGATCCAGTTGAGGCAGTTTGGAGGAGTGAAGGCAGGAAGGAAAATTACCAACTTTGACATATGTTGCTCCCTGCAGGTCTCTCTTATTATAGCCTGGCGGGATGTCAAGGTGCAGAGACAGGACCCAGAGCTGTAACACCCGATGGCTGCTTTGCCTCCTGTCCCACCCCTTTCACCCAGGCAGGAGTGGCAAACCCATTTCTGGCATGCCAGGAAATCCTGGTTCTCGCTATTATCGAGGAGGGAGTTAGGCAGCCCCGAGCTGCCATCAGCAGGACCCGCGGGAGGGAGTGTGGGGGGGGAATAGTTCACTTGGAAAGGAATGCTGCAGTGTAGGGCAGTGGTTTTGACATGCTGGAGTGAAACTTGGCATAGGGGAACAGAGGGAATTCGTTTGCCTGGTAAACGTGGCACTTGAGCAAGAGATTAAATGAAATGGCAGTGGAAATCCTGAGAGATCTCAAGAGGCGGCGAGTTAGCGTGGGGCATGTATCTGCAGTCCTTAGCACAGGGTTCACCGTGCTGGGTGTCCACAGGTTTCTAACAACTACTATTTATCTGACCCTCTAGCTCTTCGTCCCTCCAGCACGTACGAGAAGCCAGCTGTGTGCATAGTCCTACCCAGGGCAGGGCCTCCAACTTGACAAGAAGAAATGAAGACCCAGAGTTCAGCAGCCTGAAGTGTTTGTCAGCCGTTTGCAATGGCAGAAACCTACTTACTTTTCCCAGAATATTTATCCACTGTAGTGTGCCAGGAAGAACGTAGTGTGGCACAGCAGCCATCCAGAACGATGGCAAATATTTGTTCCTGGTTAAAATTTGCTTGCCACATGTCTTCATTTGCGGCATATCTCCTGTGTTGGAACAGATGAGGGGGTCTGGGGTGTCCTTCTGAAATGTCACTCATTAAGGACTGAGTCTGAAAAAGAGCACTTAATGTGGGAAGGCTGGGAGAAATGCACATGTGCAGCAAGAAGCATTAGGTGTGCATTGGATTAACACCTTTCATTCTCCCTCCTGACAAGTCCCTGCCAAGGGCTTGACATCTAAACAAAACATGTTAAACCTTCCTTTTCACGGATTCTTCCTTCTGGGGCAAGTTCCCCATCGCTCGCTTTCATGCTGTGCTTTCAACCGTTGTTTTTGTAGTCTGTGAGCACAACCTTGAGAGAAAGGACTTTGGCTGAGAGCTGAACACACAGTACCAGCTGTACTGATTTCCATCTCCTGGTATGTAGCGGTGGACTTTCACACTGTGCCTTCTTCGCCTCCCCCAGCTAGGCTGAAATCTCTCGCCAAAGTTCCGGCTCTTCTGCGCGGCTGAATCGGCTCAGCCGCGAGTAGCGGCAGGCTTAGGCTCCCGCAGCCCCGCTGTCAGGATGGGAGCCCCTTGGCAGGGTGCAGGCAGCCACGTGGGATGTTGGGCTGAAGGCATCGGAGGAATGTTGATGTTCCAACAAACTTAGGGATGAGTGAGGGAAGCTGGAATGCGTGAGCAGATCAGAGAAGAGGAGGAAGCGAGTGGAAAAGGGAGATACCGTGTGATAGATGGGCAAGAGAGCAGAAGGGCAGTGAAAAATCACACAGGGGATGGGCAAGGATTTGAAGAATAAGGGCAATAAAAGATGAGGGAGTGTTATAAGTGCCTAACTCTCTGGGGAGCTGTTAAGAAATTAGACATCCTTCCCCCTAGCCAATCTCTGACTTAGATTGTGTTTTGAAAAAAAACCCCAAAACCCACAAAAGGTATTTAATGAATATCACTTTTTGTTGTGAAATAGTCAGGTTCTTTCACTATGATTATTTTTCTTTGCATTCTTCTGGTTATAGCAGTGAAGTAGATTAAAAACAAAAGCACAGTATTTTGCACTTTGTCACGTGCTTTGCTGCCCTGTCCTTTTCTCCCTTCTGCGACTGGCAGGGGGAGGTGCAACACACAGCCTTCTCCTCCTCCTTAGCAGGGGTTTTACCCTGACCTCGTCACACGCATGATGCAATGCTGTTACCTGGCAGTTATGATGCTCTTCAGACTTAAACAAAGGTCCGTATGAAACACAGGCCCTTTGTGTGAAGAGGGAAACAGGATGAAGAAATCGGGTAATGCCAGAACTGCAGCATGCCCGGAACAAAGGCTTGGAAGGGTAATGTGGGAAGCCTCCTCCTCAAATATGCTCCAGGCACTGGGACATGATCCGGAAAGTCCTCATTGTCCCAGTGTCACTCAGCTGTAAGGTCTCTTCATCCTGTCATGTGGCCTGTAGACACCAGTGACTGCCGACTCCCTTCACCTGTTTCCCCTTTGCACACCTTGAAAAAGGATGTAAAACTGTATTTCTACCCTGTCTCCTCTCTTGCTGCTGTTCGTCCTTCCGAAGCATACCTAGCACACCTCTTTTCGCTGGCAGTGTGCTGATGAACTTTTATTTGTATCCCAGGGGACTTGCAAGAATTAGGGTCGGCTTGACATGAGTGGAGTACTGTACAGAGATATTTACAGCTGTTTGCAACGCTTGTGTTGAGTATGAGACCAGCAGCAAATTAGGATCCAGCCCAGTGCCTTCAGTGAATAATGGTCTTGGTTACTTAGAAATATCAGATGGCTTCAGCTTTATGCAGTTGCTATGAGGAAAAAAAGTTAAGTAAACAAAGAAAAAGAATAAGAGGAGGGAGTGGTGTTTTTTTATTGCCATAGTCAAGAAGGGCAGTCAAAAAGAGAGAAAGAAACTGGAAAACAATACCTTGGGTCTTCTCTTCCAGCCCACAGCACAGAACAGACACTTTCTTTGCGTGCCTTGATGTTCACCATCCTTTTCCATGAGCACTTTTTATTCCTGTCCCTCAGAGACCTTCCTTGGAGGCCAGTTTCATTATCTGGGTGCCCCACTGTTAAGATTTGTTTCTAATGCCTAACATACGATCTTCATCACCATGTGGTCCTGGGACCTCATCCCTCCATGGCCTCCATGGCAGCCGGCGGTACCCCACAGCACGTCCCTGGAGCCAGCATGCAGCAGTTTTCCTTTTTTTGTGAGGTGCATTTGTACAGTCCCCCTGGCTTCCTCTGGGGCTTTGAGATTCTGAGATGGGAGACTGAGAAACTATTTCTGGAAGTTTTCCAGAGCCGCTGCTCTGCCTGTTGCATAGATGCCTTCCTCTCCTATAGATAAGGGAGAAATGCTTTCAGATTCCTTGAAAAAATTAAGTTTTGTCTTTCCTCGGATAAACAAGAGAACCTGAGGGAACCCACTACGCCGTGTTTCCTGGTGACTTCTTTCCTCGGATAAATAAGAGAACCTGAGGGAACCCACTACGCCAGGTTTCCTGGTGGCTAGCTGTGGAAACAGGCACTCAGCAATCCTTGCCAGACCAGCCTCCAAGTTTGTGGTCTGTTACGCTGCTTGTCCTGACTGGCAGTATGGGTCCTGCCTGGAGCCAGGAGTGGTGCAGGTAGCTCCTGCAAGTGGGGGGCCTCCACCTTGATTTTTGGGCTAGTCTCCATTTTCTGGTGCAGACTAGCCCTGAGCACAGAAACAGGGCCAAGCTTTCCTTACCACGCCACTGTTCAAAAATAAACCAAGCCTGTTTTGCTGCCCTGCAGAATCCCCTGAAGACTCCGAGGCGAGGCAGGACCTCTCTGCGCAGGTTCCTTTCCCTGCCCGCAGTAGCAGTTGCCTTCTCTTGCGGCATTCCCAGCAGCGGCCCGTGTTTCCCTCTGGAGATGCAGCCTGTAATGAGATCAAGATGGAGGGGGCAGCCCTTTAGCAACCCTTCATCCCGCTGTAGCAATGGAGCAGGGCTGCCAGTGTACCCAGCAGCGGGACGAGGTCTGGATAATCTTGCCTTCTAACAATGATGGAGCCGATCCTTCCAGGGCAGTGTACTCTCACCGCAGTGACACCAAAAAAGCCTTGGCTCCTTGCAGGCTGCTGTCACACACGGCTCGCTGGAGCACTGGCAAGTTTTTAAGGTTTTGTCAGATGGGAACAGTGGTGGAGAAAAGAAAAGTGAAACCAGATGTTTTTCCTTATGGTTGCTTCATATTCGTATTGGGGGAGAAAAGAGAGGCCATAAAAATGTCATAACCCTTGATCCCTGAGGCTCAGCATTATGCTCTGCAAAAGCCAGTGCTGCAAATCCACACCTCCGCCTCGGCAGCTGTGGGTCCTGACGGGACAAGTCCCTTGCAATAGCTGGCAGGGGGAAGAGCCTTTGCGCTTGTCAGCATAAACCAGAGGAAAAAGCCTTTTGGAAGTTAACACCGATAGGCTACTTTTATGGAATCGGTTATTTTTTCAGATTTCTCTGGGGATGCATCATTGCCGAGTCCTGAGGCTGACCAGCAGGCTTACAAATTTGGGATGTGTCTGCACTGCCATCAATTTACCCCACAGGCTATGCTGACGGAGCAGAGTTAACTTCATCCTCCCCAGCCTCTGTCAGCACAGCTGGGGCAGAGCGGTGCAGGGGTGCGGGCTCACCCCTGGAGCATTCACCTAACTCACTCGGCGGGGGCTGCAGCACCCGTCCCTGTCACCTTGGGCACCCAGCCTGGGTACCGCTGCACCGCAGTGCAGTGCTGGCAGCTGTGTAGAAGCTGCTTTGGTCAAAAGCTCCATCTGGCACCAGAGAAGACCCCCAGGAAAAGTCTGACTCTGGTCAACTCTTTTTTAGGATAAGAGAGGCTGCTTGTTGTGGTCAGCAAACAACCGTGAGGAATGCCAGGCAGCCCCCCTTCCAGGGTAACGTGTGCTTGTGCGAGCGCAGGGATGGAGGAGAGGAAATGAAAGTTGTGTGCACACACACCTCAGCCCAAACAAGGATTTAAACAGAAACCAGCTACGCTTTTTGTGCCCTGCACGACACGGACTGTGATAAACAGATTATTTTTCATGATACTTCTTGCTATTTCCATGCTGGGTTTCTGCCTACAATTCAGCAGCGTGGAAGGGCTTTCCCTAACCTCCTGCAGACTGCATGGTTGCACCTCTGCCTTGCAGGGGCTGGGGTGGGAGGTGACTTGGGCCATCAGCTCGGATTCTGAATCTCAATTTGAGTTGACCAGAGTCAGACTTTTCCTGGGGGGTCTTCTCTGGTGCCAGATGGAGCTTTTGACCAGAGCAGCTTCTACACGGCTGCCAGTGCTGCTGGCAAGGTCAAATGTGACTAGATTTAGCCCTATTTTGAGAGGATAGCTGTGTTACTACCCATAGGATTCAGGTAGTTTGCTGTGCTGGGCAATGTACAGTTACAGCGCTTTTTGTACTAATTGGGTGAACAGGAACAAGAACAGCATGAAAGGTGGGGAGTGCATGGAGAGGGCAGTGGGCTTGACCTCAAAATATTTCATTTTGGATCTCGATTCAGCCAAAGACTCCTGTGGTTTCTGTGGTCAAATCATGTAAATCAGCTTTTGGAGCCTTGTGCCCTTTTGCAAAAGAAGTGAACTGCCCTCCGTCGTCTCTGCTGGGCCCTGCAATTGCACGCTGCTCAGGTATTACAACAGCATGGACCAAATGGTTGGAATAATTTTTGGAAGTCTTTTCATATGGGGGTTAGTCATCCAGTAAAATAATTTAATGGAATGACTGCAGTTTTCTTTGACTTTGCAACATGCTTTACTCACAAAGTGACTAAAACTTTGTGACAGGAATTGCAGACGTTTCTGCTTGATTTCTCTTCTCCGTTGCCACATCAGGTGGTGGAAAGCTGGAGGCATTCTCAAGCTGCCTGGCATTGTCATCGCACTACTTTTGGAAACGCTGGCACCCTGCGCGTCCTGGTGCACTGTGGCCATCAAAAACAGGCTTTTTTTGAGGGGGGGAATGAGCTTTCAGTAACTTTGTATTGACTGGGATGTTCTCAGACAGACACAGTTCTTCTGGTCCTTCATCACTGACCAGGTTTTCTAGACCTCTGGTCTATCTCACACCTCTCTTCTGGAATCTTTCCAGTTGGTTGGTGTTGAAGTGTTGTGTCCAAAACCAGACAGCAGTCCAGCTTGGACCTGGCTAGTGCTGGGTGGAAGGGATTACTTTACTTGTCCCGAGGGCTTCTCTCCTGTTTATACATCCAGCATATTGTTTGCCTTTTTCCTAATGGTGTTGCACTGTTGACTGACATTCGGTGTGTGACCCTGATCCTCCCCTGCAGAATGTGTACTGAGCTGGTGGCACCTCCATCCTAGATCTGGGAACTGATGTATTTCACCCGGCATATAGTTCCTTGTTTATGGGTTGCTTGATATGCATTTCCTTACCCTGTGACCATTTCTTCAGTTCTCCAGGTGGTTAATGGAAAGAAACTTTCATGATTGATGTTCATTTGGGGCAGCTGACCTGGCTGATGGAGATGTGGCAGGACAGAGCACTGGGAGACGCATGCAGATATGACAGGCAAGGCTGAAATCTGGTGGCTGATGTTACAATGCTCAGTTGTGAAAATACTAGTTAGCTGTGTTAAGGGATGGGTGTTGCAGACCTTCTTTAGAAGTAATTACAAAAGATTTCCCGGCTGCAGAAAAGAACATAAGAACAGTTTTGCGTCTCTCTTTGAGTTAGGGAGTTAGTAATAGCTGGAGGGTGAGGATTTCATATGCATACCTATTATCTCCTGGCATTTTGTAAAATGACTGAAAACTTCAGCCAGTTTGCGAAATAACTGGTTTCACAATACAAGAACATAACGTATGTGCCTTAAAAGGCTACCCCAACTGAAACAGAGCAGTAACTCCACAGAACTTTTAAGTGTTCACTGAGAGGTGAAATTTTTCTGAAAGAGGAGTCCACTCCCTGCATCTGATACCCTCCCTGTCCCTGTTGCAGCTGAGCACTTGGAAGCCATCAGAAAGGGCAGAACAGCCTTTAGACTTCTGTTAGCCTGGAAACTCCTCTAGCACTGCTTTTTTTTTTTTTTTCTGTTGTCAAAAAGCTCTTCCCCTCACTCTCAGCTGCTTGTCCCTGCTCCTTTTGCTTTAGTTCAGCACAGCAGAACTTCTCTGGGATTAAAAAACACTC
>NW_010239312.1:43507-70469 GCF_000690775.1 Eurypyga helias
GATTGCTGGGCAACTGATGAGCTGGGGTGAAACAGTGTTGGGAAAGAGAGCACAATGTTCTTTTCTTTTTATGGAAAGTGATATATTGCTATAGACCACAGTAATCCAAGGTCTGCTCTTAGCTACTTCACGATCAGCGAACAGGCCCCACTTGTGCTGTGCCGACCATTTGTGCAGCTGTGGTAGGCATGAGGATGTCAATTAATCTTGATTTGTGCTATAGGATTACTTCATACAAGAGGAAACTTATCATCGGGTTTGGTTTCAGCGTATGTAGATGGACATCACACTATCTTTGCAGGGAAAGCACAGGCCTCTGCTGTGCAGGGAGAGTCATTGGTCCTCGCTGGAACTTCCCTGGCAAATTCCCTCTCTTCTCCGGAGCCCGAGCTTGGTCTGAAAGACGGAGCAATCAGCACGCAGTACAAAATGTTACTCAAAACTTTGCCCAGTCTGTCCCTGTGTCACACCCATTTTAGAGAAAAGAAAAATAAGGCTTTTGCTCAGCCATATAGTGTTGTAATTATTATTTTCATGGCAGCTTAAACTTTGTGAGTTGCAGGGTAAACACAAAAACAGATGAAGCCCTGGTTCTACATCAGAGAGCACAAAGTCTGCATAGATAAAAAAACCCAAAAAAGATAAAAAAGAAGTAGGCAAGCACACCCTCCGAGAAGGGACATGTGTTGTCTTTTCATATTCCTTCTACCACCATCCTGAATCAGAGAAAAATGAATTTACCTTCAAAATCACAAGGCTCAGAGAAATAAGTATCAGCAAACCACAAAGAAATAAGTATCAGCAAACCACAAACATGGTATTCTTCTTACTGGCTTCTTTTGCAAGGTGATGCTTGTGCAGAAGAATGAAGCTGTTGTCTCTGAGGTGTGATGAAAACACACAGAATGATGTGACTTGTGACAAAATCATGAGACCTGCTAACCTGTTTCTCAGTCTAGTGCCCAAATGTACCCGTTCTCCTTCTCCATCCCACCCTGCTGCACGAAGCCAGGCTCACCAGGGACCAGGCTGCTCTGCAACGGGTGCAAGGCAGCACATGCTGCCAGATCTAGCCAGTACAGGTCAAAGCAGGGAAGAGGGAGCAGCACAGCCTTCAGCACAAAACAGTTCAGGGACCTGGAGAACCGGCTGCCTTTGCGAGCCGGGGCTGAAGTCCTCGCTGCTGCGCCCTTGCTGCGATTGCTCCCTGCCTGACCCCGCTCGGCTGCAGCTAGCTCAAGTATGCCAGCCACGCCGATTGTAACGTGGAGATCACTGTGCGCGAGCCACGGGGAGAAAATAGCTGGGCAGATGGTGCTATATTAAGGACAGCATCTCAGAATTGTCTGCTGGGATTCTCCGGGGGCAAGGGCCCGTCTTGGCCTCACTTGCTCTATGCCTTCCCCAGCACCTCCTCCTCTTCTGCCCCTTTTCTCCCTCCTAGGTCCTCTCTCGAGATGCACGGCCCGAGGGGTGCTACCTCCAGCTGGAATCTGGGGGGAGATGACGCCTGGGTGTACGAAGGGTACCCTCAAGCAAGGTGGAGGCCCCTCCGTTCCCACGCCTGGTCCAGCTCTCTGCTCTGCCACAGGCCCCAGGGCACAGGACCCAAGCGGCAGTGTTCCGCAGGGATGGGCTGGCACAGGGGGAGGGAGGGCCTCCTAATCTTCCTTGTGAGCAATCAGCTTGCTTCTCCTCAGACTCCATGGGGGAAGGACTTGCAGCAGCATGTTTTTCTTCTTCCTCTCCCAACCTCAGCTCCTCTCCTTTACCCCCTCCCACCGCTCCCAGCCAGTACCAGCCCTGATCCTCATCCCTGCCAGTTGTCCCTGCCTCCCCCCCAGCTCTCCCTCCTCCCCGGTTCCCAGGGGCAGCAGGCAGGGCGGAGGGGAGGACGGTGACAGGACACAGCTGCTGGCTGCTCTACCCAGCCATGGGAGTGGCCCCTAGTG
This sequence comes from Eurypyga helias, assembly GCF_000690775.1. Classification (NCBI taxonomy): domain Eukaryota; kingdom Metazoa; phylum Chordata; class Aves; order Eurypygiformes; family Eurypygidae; genus Eurypyga; species Eurypyga helias. Next base: position 45,460 of record NW_010239312.1, read on the forward strand.
ACCGGCGGCAGAGCGGGCTGGCATGGAGGGGCGGGGGACACATGTCCCCTCGGGAGGTCAGAGCGCACTCCCCCGGGGTCACCTTTTTGTCAACAAACAAGGCCCCTCCAGTACAGAAAACAAATGGGAGAAGAAAAATCGCTTGGCTTGATGATGCAATTGAAGGGCCGGAAGATTTGTGGCTTTGCAGTGTAACTCTTAAACTGTCCTGGTGGCACTAGGACCATTTCCTAGGGCAGGGAGGTCGCAAGGAGACTAGGCCGAAGTTCCCTCACCCCATCTCTTCCCCATCTCTGTTTGAAAACAGAATCCATGCATTGCATAACTTTTCCAGCCCTTTGAATGGTTAATAGAAAGACGGTAGCTGAAAGATGTGGAACGGTCATCCTCCTTTATCAATGGAGGCATCTGGTGTTTGGGGGGCTCAGAAAGGAATGGAGCTGTCTGGTCAGATGTGATACGAGCTCCAGCATGGTATATCTGGGCTGTGGCTGGGATCCCTAGCTGGTCACTGCAGAAAACTGGACTGCAGAGAAGCCCTGGAGTTGCTGTAAGTAATGGATGTTCAGGATCCTACACATACAGAGCGAAAACTGGCTCCTTTCCCCAGTCAGAGTGGGGGAGGATCAAAGATGGAAACACTGGGATTGACTGTGGTGGGTGTCGAAAGGGATGCTGGCAGAGAAAGAAGCACAGCAGCCCCCCAGGAACAGTAGTGCAGTCACTCAGAGGTGCTGCAAAAGGCATGTGGGACAGTGGCCATCGTTTGCTCTTTATAGCACACATCTTACTCGGTTAGCCTTTCTGTTGCAAGAATAATTTTACCGCCTGTGACCAGTTTTCATGACACTCCTTTTCCACACAGCCCTTTCACAATGTTTTTTTTTTCCATATTAAACCTGACAGGTTTTTAAGTGGAAGATTTTCACAGAAAAAGAATTTTGATTTTTTTTCTGGTGCTTGAACATTCAAAAAATTTTGTCTGAAGAATTACACCCAAACAATTTTTTCTAGCTGTTAAAATACGATACTCTTGGGTTTGTACCATGTGCTTCTTCATATTACTGTTACCGAGTGATATTTTGCCCCTGGCACGTTGTGGTCCTCTCAGGAACCAGTTTTGACTCTGTGAGGAAAAAGGCAGGCGAGGTCCTTGGCTGCCTGATGGGAAGCGCCAGTGCTTGAGAGAGGGAAATACTAATTCTGTTGTAGAAAGCGATGCGACATGCCATCCGCACAATGCAGGGTAGTTATGGTCATTCCCGTTCAAAGAAGATTTGATTCACGCTGGAACAGGTGCAAAGAAAGGCAGCGGGAGGATTAGGCTGTTGGAGAGCTGAGGTTATAAAAGTAGACTGAAAGAGCTTGGCTTATTTAGTCCAGCACCACGAAGGCTGAGAGAGGGATATGATCGCTCTCTATAAATACATCCTGGAGGTTAATGCTAAGGAGGAAGAGGAGCTATTTCAGTGAAAGGACAATGCTGACACAAAAGTGAATGGGCATCATAAACCTGGTGTGCAGAAGGCGAGGTGGGAAGTTCGGTAGATGTCAGGCACTGCTGCTGCAGGGTGAGGGCAGGGCGAGGACAGGGGCTTGGGCACCTTGCCGGGAGGCTGCATTGCTGCGGCTACCTGTGCTCTGGGCTGGGCTTGCGGGACCCCAGCAGAAGCCATCTGCCTGAGCCTGTTTGGTGGAGTGCCAGGGTGGTGGCACAGCAGGTCTGCAGCTCCCACCCTGACCTGAGGGCACCGACAGCCCTGATGTCCCTCCTGGGGAGGAAGCGCCACTGAGATGAGGTGCACCAGCACCTGCTTTGTTTCGTGGCCAGGGAAGGAGAGGTTTTCTTTTACGAGCTTTGATGGGAGATTTCGGGGTGTGGAAGGAGGCAGCTGCCCTGGCCTGCTGCTGGCTGCAGGGCCAGGGCTGGGAGCACAGCTGGCTCCCCAGGGCTGGTGCTGGAGCAGAGCAGGGTGTCCCCAGGAGGCTGCAGACATTTTGTTCCTGGCACAGAGCGTGGTCGGCGTCTGGAGTTAGCCCATGGCCCAGAAGCTCTCTCTGGGTGTGTCTGTCACTTGAAATCACTCTCATCATGTTGTGCTTCAAATTTCTGACTTGGGCTTCAGATCTCGCTGCCTAAAAATGTTGGCAATGCAAGTAGATGAGTGAGTTGCTCTCAGTGATGAGAGCCGAGTGGCTGCTGGCTTGCCAGTCCGGTTTTATCTCCACCTCATGCCATATGCTCGCTGAGAGGTTTCACCTTCGGATCAGTGGGATGGAGTGGAGCTGCCAGTGAAACTGTGCCCCATGCCAAAGCGTGCTCGGCCAGGGCAAGAGCCCTGCCTTTCCTCCTCAGGAAGATGCTGCTGCCTGCTCTCGGGATGCTCTGCCGGTACCGTGCTCCGAGCACACCGCACCTTCAGTGGACAGGCCCGTCTGAGGACCGGGTGACATAAAGCAATGGACACCATACCTAGCTGGCAGGGCTGGCTTTTATTGCTCCTTGCAAAACAGTTAACGTCACGGTCACAAGTATGCCAGCTCATGTGTTTCAGGGTTTCCCCCTTTTTCTATTTTCATTGCGTGAGGCTGAGGGCAGCCCATGGAATGAATATTTCACTCCGACTTCCATTCAGCTGTTGAGTCAGGATGTTTGCCAGAAATGTGATTCTTTCTTACATCTCCGGGATAATAGCTGGGCAGGATGGGGGATGGCTCATTCAGGACGAGACATTACAACACTTTTGTTCCTGGCATAGGATGGTACGTGGCTGTACTGCCTCTGGGTAGGTGCTTGGCTGCTTCTTTAAGGGGAGATTTTAATTTTTTTTCCCCCTGAATACCTCTTTGCTTGCTTTGCCCAGGGAGTTGTGCTGGCTGGGACATCCTCTGGCAGAAAGGGCCCCGTCAGTGCATGTGTTGGATACCGCTGCCCTCTAATGGCTGCTGTCCCTGCGAGCCTTGGGACAGAGTGGGGCTTGTGCCTCCCGTGAGAGAAATCTGCTCAGCTCGGGGCTTTTTCCAGCCATTTCATAGCATGGGACAAATCCCTGGAGAGAGAACGTGGAGAGATCTCTTCATTACTCTTCATGGTATAAGGTGCCTCTTCCTTGTCCCGGCACTCAGCGCAAATCCCATCTTTTGCTCCTTGCTTCTGCCACATCCCATCCCGCTTTGATTCCTGTTGGGGAAGTGTCTGCCTTTCCTAACAGCTTCAGATGCACTTTAGAGAATGGAGAAAGAAGAAAAATAACAGCGCAGCCCTTGAACTCCACCAGCTTTCTGCAGACCACAGGAGACCTGCAGAACCTGGTGGGAGAGACACTGCTGCGGGCTTGCCAAAGGCTTGGAGGGAGTTCAGACAGCTCGGTTTGTGAAATGCTGTACTGTGGTAACCCAGACACACAGTGTCAACCTCTGCTAGTTCACTACCAGGCGTGTAATAATGTCTCCTCTGTTCTGAGAAAGCTATCGGTGCCCTGCCTGCCTTGTTGACTTAGAGGGATTACAGTTCTTTCCAAGCGGGGACCGTGCAGTTCCCTGCTGAATCGCTTGCTGCTGCTTATCTATGGGCAAGGTACAGCATGTTGCTCCCTCAGGAGCATTTCCTGAACTAGCACGGGCTCCCTGGAAAGCCTTGTGCTCATCGAGCGTTACGGAGTTTTTCTGGTTTTCTCCCCAAAACCCAAAATCTTGAAGGCTGTCTGGAGTTACACTGCTGTATTGGATCAGCGCAAGGGAAGCAGTAAGATATCTGGAAGGAATTTTGCAGCTGAGTTAATGATCAGTGCAGTACGAAGAATGGTACCGACACAGCCTGCATCTGTTTGCCAAGGAATCTAGCATCCTACTGAGGATTGGAGGCCGTAAGCAACAGGGGAAAATGAAAGACGAATTGCAGTTAAGCAGACAAACAAGCACTCCGAGAACTCTTGGAGGAAGCATCCAGGGGCTGGAGCCTAATTTCATTCACAGCTTTCTCCTTCTTTTGACTTAACTACTTTTGCTAATTTTGATAACAATCTCAGTGAGAACACAGGATCACGACTGTTGTTTCATCACAGTTAGCCAGCCTTGGTGAAAGTTTAATGAAAACAACAAGGCTGCAATCGTTGATGTTCCCTATTCTATCCAGCCTGGAAAGAACAGTTTTAGCGCTCTATTTATAAAATGTATTTTAAATCTGGGTTTGTACATTTTGGAAGGTGGGGGGTGAAAGCCTGGCTTCATTCAAATCCGTGGGAGTTTTGCCATGATTTGCACTGGCCAGATTTTCATCCTTGTTTATGCAGTTTTGCAGCCAGGCTGAAGAACTATCAGGATGCCCGGGCCAGAAAAAGAAGTCGTGAATCTCAACATTCTTTTTCACTGCTGCAAACAGTTGAGGTAAAAATGCTGGGAAAGTCCCAAGGAAATTGAACTGGCATAGAAATGATGTGTTTAACTGGCCGTGGTTTAGATGCCTTTTTTGTGTGTGTGTGTGTGTGTGCGTGTGCTCTACATCTCCTCTCTCGCTGCCTGAACTGAGAATGATGTGCTACAGACCAACCTGATCTGCAGAGAGCTGCAATTCTGACACGCAGCCATCTGCAATACCTTCACTGGCAGGGGAATGCCGGGTAACATTTTAAGATCAGATAATAGGCGGGTGCAAGGCAACCAGAAGTCTGAACATACTTAGTAAGCAATGTTCCTGACTAATGTAGGCAGCAGTTAGTTTAACAGCAATCCACGTTTGGTAGCCAAGGTGCTATGAGATGTGCTTGGATCAGGTTTGGGCACGCATCAGGTGAAAAAAACCTGCTCTGTTAGACCGGTTGCTTTTTCTAAGCTGCCATTATAGGTCAGTTCAGCACACTGAACTAGGAGACAGCGTGGAACGGATTTCTAGGTCATATCCCTGTGACTGTGAATTTGCACCCGTGGGGTTTTCAGGTGGTCTTTCTATATCTAGTAGCACTCATCAGCTTCTAAATTCCCCAGTCTGTGTCTGCGCAGCAAAGAGCATGTGCAGCTGTTCATTTCATTTGACAAATCCTGCACCTCATATTCCAGAATAACAGTCAACATACTTAAAATTTCTATTTTGGGCAGAGCAGTGAAACCAGTAAGTTGCAGTGTAGCTTTTACCCCAGAAGCTGCCCTGATTTTAAAATTTGCTACATCTGTGCATCTTCTTCCACTGAAACACTGGGATGCAAGGTGCCAGACAAACTAACCCGGACATCCACACATGTCTGCAACACTTCAAAACAGCTGTATGATTTTATAACTTGATTTAATATCATACCACCCAAGCATAGCACCTTGTGTAGGGAAGACGGGTACCGCCAAGGGCTGTGCTGGATTGTTACAACAGTTAACTCTTAAGGTAGAGCTTTGAGCTAAAAATAAGTCGCCCAGCCCGAGTGTCCACATAAGGTCGTGCTATGCTCCATAGCTTATCTGGTGGCAGTGACTTCAGAGGAACTACATTGAAGAATGCAAGAAGAAAATTCAGTCCCAGGCTCTGACCCCAGAACCTCCTGTAGGCCCCAGAAGCACGTAAAGCACACACTGATGGTTGTTTGCTGCAACACTGTCCCTTCTTTCCACAGAATTTGCCCCAGAAGAATGAGGATCCAGTCAAGTACAGACTAATCCTGGATCCAGACATGATGGCTGAAGAGTTGCTGGACTGGATCCTACAGGCCTTGTTTAAAACCAAATCAAACAAAACGAAAAGGACAAACCCGACAGTCGTGCTGACACAGGTTGGATTTTTGTCTGAGGGATACCCACCAGGTTTGACACTTGGGGAATGAAAAGTTGGGTTCACTTTCCCATTTACTTCAATTAAACACGCTAACACTCCCAGCTAAAGAACCGCACAGAACTAGCTTGGCTTCCTCTCCTAGACAGGACCCACCAGAGAGAATTCCGTCAAATCTTGCCAAGATGCTGGATATAAACAGGGCAGAGGGACAGCCCACAGGCCTTCCTTTGCCCCTACCAGTGGAAAAGGGATGGGTGAAATCTCCCTGCTGTTGTTCAGCTGTTGGTTAACAGAAGAAGCTGTTTTCTATTTGGGCTTGTGCTGGTCGAGCAGCCCCAGTGTGCAGCTGTATCGTGTTACACACTGTTATGCAACCCCATCCTCTCTTGCAAACAATGACAGGAGCAACCTAAATCATGAAACATAAAGACTATAATTAAAGGGGAGAAAGTGCTTATTTTGCGTTCGGATACCCACAGCCAATTCAGATTAGCTGAACTAGCAAATCGCTTGGCACAGGCTTACTGAGGGGATAACATTTGAGCTGGACTAAAGGATGGTTGTTTTACCCCACTGTTGGCCAAGACAGTGGTGTAACCTGACTAATGCTACCACCGCTTGGGCAGTTCTCTCTCCTTAGCAGGCGGTGAGATTGACCCCACGAACTGGAGGAGCCCTGCAGTCAAAGGCTCTGCCTCAGGAGCTGAAATCATTAGTGCCCGGGGGAACTCTGGTCCAGGATGATGCTTCATGTCTGTTTCTTATGACTGGAAGTGTGCAGGTCTACAAATCCGACAGTATCTGCTCAGACTACTGTGCCCTACATTTCCCTGCTGGGCTTAACCTCTTTACACTTGCTGATGGGTTTATGCATCCATACAGCTTGCTGCTGCAGTTGGCTGTGAAAAGTGGAAGCCTCCGGTCAGTAACTCTAAAGTTACAGAATGTGTGACTGTGCAAAGCCTCTAAAAGCTTTGGAAAGTGTTTCTGAACCCCCTACTTCCTCCTCCCCTCCTTCCCTTCCACCCCTCACACCCCCCTTAAAGAAAAAAGGCCCACAGTTTTTAAGATCTGATATTTCTTTCGGATTTTTCTTGCTGGAGGTCTTCCTTGGGGAACCCAGATTAGTAGTTTACGCAGGCATTAATGGAACAGCAGCTGTTTAATGTTAAACAAAGAGAGAATTTCATCCAACTGATTGCTAGATATTTGAGTTAAATAAGAATTAATTAAGAATAAAGGCCCCGCTTCCCTTTTAGCTTGCAACTTTTACTCTGGTGAACATCTCCAAGGAACTCAGCTGAGTTTTTGATTTATGCCACAGTCATCAGGACTCCAAAAGTTCTAAGTAAGCTGGAAAAAAAAAAGGTGAATGTTTTTATGTTGCTGCCTTGGGGACTGTGAAACTATATACCTGCTGGATCTTCAGTTGACCCTAGGGATATCTAGCAGGGGAGGAGGAAAAGATCTTAAATTTAAAATGTAAAATATGGGGAAGATGAGTCAGCAGAATTTTGATGCTGGTGGCTCCACCCACCTGTTTTAATCATGCATCTTCCCCTTTTTCCTTTTGTAATCATTCTTTGCACGTAGTTAGAATTATTTTACAGATCACTGAATGCCAGAAATCATGAAAGTTACACTGTCCCAGTATCAGTGACACCCACATCTTGCTAATTTATATTGGATATGAAGATAATCACCCATAACTTTGGGCAAGTAGGTCAACAGTTTAGTTTATGGAGAGTTCTGCAAAATACTGATGACAGAACACTGCAGCATCTGTACCGCTGGTTGCATAGCAAGCAGTTTCTTGTCCCTCTGCTGTCCAAAGCCCTGCATTATCCCTTCCCACAGTCATCCCATCACAGCCAAAAGCTTATCTATCTGAAGAGGCAGGCAGCTCTCCAAAGGGGAAGACATTGCGTGATATTGAATAACAGCTCTGTTTGTCTATATGCATGCCCTTTTCATAGTTAATCTCTCCTTCCTTTGCCTCAGCCTCTGAAAGGAAAAGTTCAGGTATCTTAGCCTTGAAAACAGCTCTGTGTTGTCCAGACAGTTCGCTAAGTTTGAGATGCAACAGGTTATTCCACAAAAGCATCATTAAGGCTGGGGACTGTGTTTACCAGGAGGGCACAATATCACATTTTACTGGCTGCAGTATCGGTCAGACGTGAGACACCACCAGCCAGTTCTCCAGCACAGCTGTACCTATATCCCAGCTTCCTCTCACAGCCCCACACCCAGAGATGCTTCTTAACATCCCCCGGGTTTTAGGCCCCTAATTTTTCTGTACATCCTGGAATAAGAACCTCAGCAACCCTGAGCCAGCCTAGCTCTGTTTCTGCTGAGCTTTGCTATGAGCTTTAGGTGGGAACCATGATGATTTTGCACGCTAACAAGCCCTTAATTGCACTTGCATTTAGATGCCTCCTCCACCTTGCTGAGCTGAGCTCACAGCATGTGTTTACCCTGTTCCTGAATGTACAGCAGGTGACTGGTCTCACATACTAACAGGGAGAACCTGGGTTCATTTCCAAGCTATAAGGCCCAATGGAGCCTGGGCACAAGGTTTGGCTGTAGAGGCAGAGGGATGTTTGCCTGGTGGAGCTAATGGGGATAGTTCAGCACTCCCTTGCCTTCATGGCTATCCCAGGTTGCTCACTTGCTTTTTGTCAAGTGATGAAGCAGCAGCTGGTGCAACCCACCATTTTTATCAGTTTTGTATCTGGCCCTTCAGCAATCAGGCAAGAGCGTTTTGGAGTTTTGTCTTGCTAGCAGCCCTTGCTTTCCTTTCAGGAAAGATGGAGGTGTGAGATGAGGTAGTGGGAATATTGCCCCTTGTGCGGGTTTCTGCTCTCTCCATATAGAGACAAGCTGACCTGATATTCCCCCTATCGACAGAAGCTTCTCTGAAGGTACTGTTGCCAGACTTTTTTTTTTTAAAGAAGTGTATTGTTTATTTTAAAATTTCTAAATATGGGCTTAAGTTCACGAACAGTTGTCCTTTTTCTTTCCTTTTTATTAAGAACAGCTACCTTGGGAAAAGTTAGACCTAGGCTGATGCTCAATATCGGAACTTGGCTCTCTGTGATGCTGTAAGGAGCCCAGGGAGAAGCAGCTGCCTATGTATTGCATAAGAAAGACTCTTTAGCAGCTGATGGCATCATCCCTGCAAAGATCCTGGGAAAACTGTTTTCGTGTTGGATGGGGGAGAAGTTGGGTATTTGATACGTCTTCAGAAGTCACATATTTACAAAGTCAGATGCTGCCTTCAAACACTTGGTAACTTAAGAAGGTGGAATTGTATGTTGTGTTGGTGCGCTCATCTTTTTTTCCTCTGCAACTTCCCTTCCTCTAGACTACCAGTCTGTTTTCTACTTTAACTCTGTAGTACTAAAAGACATATGAAACAGGTCGTTCTCTTTCTCAGCTTTCAGTGACTCTAGTCAGATTCAAAGAGTTAATCTCTTCTACATATGTTAAATACAAAGGTTTTCTTCTGGCTCAAGTGCTGCTTGCTGCAGTCTGTCCTTTTCTCTCTATTTTTTTGGAATCAAATTTATGGTTGCCTCCCCACAGAGTACGAAAGTTTCTTTTTATTATTATTTTAAGTAAAAAAAATAACTGCCGTGGTGTGCCACTTCCTGGATGATATTGGCAACCTTGATGTGTGGCTACTGACATTTCAAGAGAACCATCCTATACAGGCAGCCTGTGTTTGGCTAAATTTAGCAAGCCACGGATCAAGTGGCAAGTATGTTCCACCCTGAAACCTATTTTAGGGAGGAACTCAGCATAGGCACCAAGAGGTTAAAAAGCTCTGTGTGTGTGTGTGTGGGAGAAGGAGGAAAAAAAAAAAAAAAGACAAGAAGCAAAATATTTTGCAAGAATCGTTGCTATGTTCTGAGCTTCAGTTCTTGAACACTGCAGCTTTGAATCACGTTCACTGGGGAAACAGCTGCAGCTGTTTAAGATGCTACTGCTCCTCAGCTGTTTGTTACCTTCCCTTTGCACGCAGGGGTCTCAGCACAAGCAGCTTAAGCTTGATGTACCGGCTTCTAACCTGATGCAGATAAGGCCCAGGCATGTACCCCTTTCCCCCAGCATGGCTGGGAAGCACAGCAGTCCCTGCAAGGGGGCTGGGGTGGGCACGGATATTGTAAGCAGCCCCAGCAAGTTTCTGTAATGGGTTTGGAAGGGCTGTGTTTATGTGCCTGAGAGTCCTGACTGCACTCTGCTGTCCCAGATCATGAAATATGTTTCTACAGATTCAGTTGTGACTGGGTTAGTTAAAATTGTTTTGGAAAATTGACTTGGCTAAATCACAGAGAAACCATGGTGTAGACATGCTGGTCTGTAATTAATTGATGAGCGCTAACCAGATAAAAACCGGTTGTTAGCTCACATAAGTACATTCATAAGGGTTTGTGCCTGGGTAGCCGAACAGTTCAGACCCTGTTTTGATTCAACTGCTTCTAGATGCTGCGTATTCCCTCCCATAAAGGTGTACATTAGCAAAAAGTAATGTTGTCCCAGGACAGAGGTGTATCACTGCGTGCCCATCCTCTCCCTACTACCAGGGCTGCCCTGTGATGGAAGATGCAGAGCAGACTGCCTCCCCGGGAACCCTGCCAGGCTGACTCAAGGCAAAGTATCTTGAGGACTGACACTGATGGATAAGAGCCGCACCTGGGCTGGTTCAGCAGCACACCTGGTGCTGTCTGCTCCAGCAGCAATTGGGAAAGACATGGGTGTTTGCTGGCAAAGCCCCCTGACAGTGTGCCCATGGCTCACCTGGGCTTCAGCCGGTGGCAGAGGGCTGTGTATTGCTTCGAGGCCTTGTATTGCCCCAGCCTGTGCGGGTGCGGAGCTGGCAGGAGAGAGCTGGATGAAACTAGGCTGGGGGCAGCTGAGTCACGGGCTGGCTCCTTGCTTACTCTTGGGGCAACTTACTACTTGCTCAAGGAGCCAGAGTTATGTTAGAAACAGGAAAGGGACAGCTAGTTTCTAGTGGGAATGCTGAACTGGGAATCTGGAAGTGTAGGAGATTCCCAGCTGTGCTACTGGCCTCATCTTCCCCTAGAAACAAAATAGGGCTAATAACTATCCTATTGTGAAGTTCAAGCTCTGGAATATCGAACATTAATTAAGGGAGTGTTTGTGGGACTATCACTTGCTTTGTGCTTTTATGAGCAACACTGGTATTTACTGAAATGGAAATAGTCTGGGGACTTAACAGCCATTAGCTTGCTTGCCTCTTCTTTTACTGAGCTCAAGTCAACTAGCAAAATAGTTCAGGGTCTTCTGCATCAGCTGTTGGTGAATAAGACTTTTTTTTTTTCCTAAGTTTTCATACCATAGCAGCAGGAGGAAAAAAAAGCGGGTATTCCCTTTCTTTGTTAGGGTGCACTAAACAGGTCCTTATTAAATCCTAACACAGAGGTTTTGACCACCCTGAAAGGCATCCTGGCAGTGAGGAAACTGATGCAGTAAGTGCCTTTGGTGCACAAGTGTTTAGGACTCTTTCCAAGCCATGCAGTGCTCTTCCATAGAAGTCACAAGAGAACTTGGTACTCAGCCCTAAAAATCTCTTGTTCTCTGTAAAACCAGAGAAGGCCATGTTTAGCTTTCTTAGTATTCTGAAAGCTGGAGGGAGGGGGAGGAAAGAATCCCACCCAGACCAGAAATGAAGCACATTTAATCCCCTCCTTCCCATGGGAAAAGATCAGGTATTTATCAAGCACCAAGAAACTCCCCTGAAAAAGAGCAGAAATGCAATTTAATAACGATGTTGTTGCAAGCAGCCTTAACATCTCAACAGAACACAGAATGAAACCTCTTGAAAATCTCACCTTGACCTTATTTGGGGCAACACAGGTTGGAGTATACTTTTCAGATCAGACTTGTCCTCCCCTATTTTCACTTCTGTGAAACTGAGAAGCAGAAAGGGATCACTTCATCCCCTGCTTGCAATACACAGCACTGCTGAAGAGCGGGAAGTAATACTTCAAGGCTGATCTGAAAGAGAAGGAATTTAATTCCCACCTTAATCAGTGAAACAGGCTCTTTCCTATCAATTGCAGCGAGGGCTGCTGCAGACACTAATAAGACTGAGGTGAATCACAAATAGACTAAACCTCGCTGAAACTGGTGGTGGAGGGAGAATCTGAGCCTCCCCTGTTTATGGTAGGAGTAGGAAATGGATAAGGTCCCTAATGGAACTTGAAAGGTAGAAGTACTGGAGCTCCTGCCCCAGATGTGCACTTGTCACAAGTGGTAGGGGCTTCAGCTGGCTATTGGCTTATGAAATATGAAAGGATTGAGAAGAGCAGGGAAAAATTATGCTGCCCTTCTGATGACAGAGGAAGGCTGTTCTCGTGTCGAATTGCTGCTGAACACACCATCCAGCTTTCCCCTTTCCTCTGTTCCTCCTCCCTGATTCTGAAGCAAGCTACTGGGGGAGACAAACCCAGCAACCCTCACCCTACCAACAGTGTTTTTTATCTTTTGGGTTATTTTCCTTAGGATCAGCTTGCTGTGGGATGAGCAGGGATGGTCGTGCTGGCCTGAGGGAGAAGCACAGCTGCAGAATTGGGGTTGTGAGGAGGTAAGAGGTAGCGACCTGAGGGTGATTCTCAGGGCAAAGTAACTGCTGACTCTTGTGTTGGCAGCTGAAGCTGTTAATGAGCTGGCAATGGATCTGTTGCAGGGGATGGGTGGCTGTATTAATGCCTGGTATTGACGAGTTTGTTAGTGCACCAGCGTGTTACTAGAGGTGGCTTGGGAACAGGTATGTGCTGTGCTCGGCTGTCCCCTCTGAAGGGCAGAGACAGGGTTGGTGGCCCACAGCTGGCAGTGTCCATGAGTCCTGCAGCAGGAGTAGCCACAGCCGCTGACAAGGTTTGAAGAGGCTTTTAAACAGAGTATGAATTTCAAAAGGGGACATGAGGATGAGAGCAAATACATTGCTTTGCATTATTTGATCTTTCCTGTGCTCACAGGGGAGAGAAAAGAGGAATTTGTGCATTCTTTGTTAAGGGATGGAAGGAACACCTTTTTCAGCTACCAAATCCACTTGGGAATGGAAACTTGCTGCTCCCTACATTTTTGGCTGCCTGCTGAGGTCAAAAAGGATAGCGGTAGCCCTGTGCTGGGGTTAGGGTTGCTCTAGTTATGAGGAGCGAGCTTTGTCTTGTCAACATAGGCTGGAATTATCTTGTAGTATGGACACAGATGATATTCAAGTCATTAATGCTTCAGTGATGAAGATCTCCTCACATGGTGAAGTCCTAAGAAAAGTGGCTTTGACAAAAATGAAGAGGATTGCTTACCTGGAAACTTTCTACACTTATGGCACCTGCACTGTATTGGTGTATGACACAAGGTGTGCTCCAACAAGTAAAGGCCCAGCAGGACAATTCGTAAGGCTTGTGGCCTGGTCCGTGTTGGACGGCCCTTTGAAGCAGGCTGTAGGCCACTCTTACTCTGCTGGTGATGGCAGAGTTAGCAGCTGAGGCACTGCCGCCCCATCTGTGTTTTATGATGGCCTTTCCCCTGTATCAGGAGGCCAGGCATGAACTCTCTTTATGGGAGAGAGGTGTCTCCAGGAAAGCTAGTAATTGGGTTGATTTCCAGAAAATCAGTGCTTGTAGGTTCCCAGGAGCCTACAAGCAATTGGGAAAAGGGTTTGCTCTTGTACCCCCAGCTGAGGACCATCCTCCTGATGGCCTTGGTGGGAAGGAGGCTGGGTACAGGCTTGTGTGAATGCCAGCAGCAAAGGCAGAGTTTTGGATAGATGCTGACCTGGCCACGTGTACATGGGTCAGCCCTTCCGCCTGTGTGTGATATGCGGTGTTCAAGGCTGATCAGATGTGCAGTACTCATGCGGTGAGAAGAACTTGTGGCCTGTCTTTGGTCAGAAATTTGGGCACTGCTGTCCCAGAGCGTGTAGCTTGCAAAGCCTCATTTGCTGGTAGGTTTCTGCAATTGTGGTAGAGAAGGGCCAAGTTTCAAGGAGGAAAAAGTGGCCATGAGAACTTTTAAGTCACTAAAAAAAGACACAGACACTGCAATCTTTGCTATGACTCATCTGGGCTGTTATTTGAAAAAGGCAGGCTGAGCAGTTGTGGACCTCCTTGCTCAAGGAAGTGGCACTCATTTGTGAACTTGGTGAAGCCCTGAAAGCAGAATTGGTGTAGGTGAGCATTTCCCATGCTGACCACTGATTTCCCCCCAACCGTGGCCAGATGCAGCTTGGGGAGAGCTAGAAGGTCCTGGCTGGCTAGTTTCTTCCTACCTGTTGTTTCCACTGCTACTAAACAAGTTTCAGAAGTAAAAATCCATCAAATACTTTTTTTATTGTCCTCTTCCTTCTGCAGATAATTAAATAGTTGCAGGAATATTGGGAATTTCTGGATGATGGGGCTTTGCACTGCAGAGAGTGTTGGAAGTAGGAATAAAGGAAAGGAAAGCTGGTGTCTGCATTAAGGAAGCGTGAGTGGAGAGAACTTCAGCAATGTCTTTCCCACTTTGAACTTTACTCCGAGTACACAGAGTGTCAAAGCAGTGCTGTGAACTGCAGCAGCTTGCTCAGTCACCTTCTTTCAGTGAACAAGCCATGCTCCCGTGGGGCCTTGCTGCAACATGAAAGTGCCGACAGATGAGTCCTGGCAAACCTTGCAGCATCACTGCCTCCTCCCTGGGGATTAGGGACCCACCGAGCCCCCGGCAGGAAGGAGTACATCCCCTCAGCTCAGCAAATCTTGGTGCAAACCACGGAGCGGAGAGGCCTGTGCCGGCACAGGGCAGAGGAGTGCTGCTGTCGCTGGCCACCGCCGTCCCTGTTTGTCTAGGGAGCGGGAGTCAGGCGATAGATAACATGTCCCTCGTGATGAAGCACTCCTGTTGTTTGCCTGCTTGGTCTGAGCCAGGCGGGTGTTCCGCACCGCTGTGCGTTAAGGGTGTAGGCAGTGTAAAAGAAAGTTAGAAAGGGACTTTGGGCTGGGTCCAGGTGTCGGAGGGTTACACCGGAACAGTTCCGGTAGCTGCTGGAGAGACAGTTGTACGAGATCACCTTGCACCGAGTGAACATCTCCATCTTAGCCAGCCGGTCCTTCCACATCCTGCTGCGGGAGAGAAATACTCGTGCAATCACAAAGCCGTCGTCTGCTGAAGGAGCTTTTATTTTCCTAGCCAAGCTTTTGCAATGGTGTATCGCCATCCTCAAGGCAGGAAAAGAGATCGCTGGAGGGGAGTGGGGGGGGAGAGGGGAATGCCTAGTGGCAGGGCTCAGTAGCTGAACAGTGCCATCTCCTGGGTGGCCGTCGGAGGTAGGGATGTCCCAGCTTTCCACGGACGTGTCCCACGCTTACCAGTTGCCAGCAGCAGCCTTGAAGTCCCACACACGGACTTCCCGCACGGCGTGGGACGGTGTGGGGCTGCGAACGGGAAAATCGGCAGCAGCTTCGACCTCGTGAGCGCAGCTGCCGGGAATGGCCTTTGGTGAGCACGGGCTGGTCCAGGCAGGGTTCTTCCACTTCGTGCAGCACCGCAGGTCTTCAGTAGTTTTCATCAGCGTGGGATGAGAAGAAGTCCTGATCTCACCTCCGCTTCCAGGGGTGGGGGGCTCAGAGCACAAAACACTTTGTTTCTTGGGGGGGTGGAAGACACAGCATCTTTGGTAAGGTCAGATTAATTGTCCAAATGCTCATAGCAAATTTCACCAAATGTTAATTAAAGGCAACAGTTGAAAAGGTATTTTGAAATTAAAAGCCTCTTCCCGTAACACTGGTGTAAAGCTTTCTCTTCAGGAACAGGTTGGGATTTCCCAGTGTGAGGGCACATCCATTTCCCCATCCTCTGGGCTCCTGATCACCAGTTGGCACAGGATGTGGGCTGTGGTGCAAGGCAGCGGGGATGTGGCCAGGAAGCCCTGCTGGGGCTGCACTTGGGTGCTCCTGCCAATGCCTCCTGAGCCAGGATGAGGCAAGGGATGGGCTCCTCCTGGAGATGGGATCAGCTGGAGAATGAGGACTTGCATGGGACTGTGGAACTGGAAATTGGGGTACTGTGGAGAAATCTGTCCCTAGGAAGACCAGCAGAATAGGGTCTCAGCTTTGGAGGAAACCTTGGTTTCTCCCAAGGATTGGGTTCACAGCCTTGTTTATACAACTGTGCTCGAGTTTCCCTGAGGATGAGCAGGATCCAGGACTGCCTTGCATGTGGCTGGCTGTCCTACAGCAGTTTAGGCACTTCTTAACCTCCCACCTTGTTTCCCCACTCCTGGCTACAGCACTCCTATGGCCCCTGCAGAGCCAGTTCAAGAAGTTAAACCAGCAGAAAGCACAAAGTGAAGGTGAACGGCCTTCATGAACAGGTGTGCAGCAGAGCAGGGTCAACCTAGAGTGGGTGCGAGGCAGGGGACGGGAAAGCACAGCTGAGGTGGCATGGGCGCAAACACCTCTCCCAGGGGCCTCGGTACTTTGCTCTGCCTTGGATACTGTGTTTGCAATGGCCCCAGTGCGCTTCCTCAGGCACATCAGAAGTTCCAACCTACTCTCAGGAGCACTTAGAGATGCTCAGGATGTTATAGACAGCATTTTCCCTCTCTAAAGAAAAAAACCTTATCTTTGCAGAGGTTCCAGGAACAACATTTTATTTTTTTTTTTTTTTGGGGCTCTAGGCAGTACAAAATATAATCACTTACACAATCCAGCAGACCAGCTTTCTAATCTTCTGTTGTACCGCTTCGGCAAGTTCTTTGGATTTATATCTGTTTTCTGTGGTGTTTCCCATCCTCTTCATTTTCGTCTCATCCTGTGGTGTTTCCTGTGGGTGTAGTTACTACTGAGGAAGCAGGAGTGGCAGGAATGTCTTGAAATGGCTGTGGTGGAAAATCCTGGTAGTGTGGTAGTGCCACCAGAGCAGCACTTCCACATGTGGTGGGGTGAGGCAGAAACCTCACAAAGCTGTTGATGTGAGGAATGCTGCATCCTGGGACCTTGACCCTTCAGCTGCGCTGAAGGGATTGTGGTATGAGCCAGGCCAGCGCACTGGCTGAGCCTGAAAGAAGTAAATAAATCCATAGAGCAAGTCTGGTGTGTTGGCACAACCAGGAATTCCTTCAGCCAATTTTGCTGCTGAAGCCCCCATATCATAAAGACACAACTTTCTTCCAAGTAGCTCATTATGAGTCTTACTCCTACCAGTCCTCTCTGCAGTGTGGGCCCAGTCTCTGTCTTGAAGGCACCTCCATTTAATCCATCCTTTAACCACCACTAAACTGCATCCCCTGACATTGAGCAGAAGAACTTCAAACTTTAATATTTGTCTGTTAGCTCTGTCTCACCTGTGTTTGAGGCTTCATCCTAAGTGAAAGGTAAAACACAGAAAATTTGAAGAGAAAACACCTCTCAAGCCTGATGGTGATATCAATTGTGTGAAGGCCTGAACAGAGAAATTGTCATTTCAGTCAAGCCAACATAGAAAAATTTTCCTGAATCATTGTCACAGGTGGCCTGGGATTTCCCACCCCTGAGTAGTCTGTTGTGGTTAAACTTGGAGACACCCAACGGTCTACTTGAGTCCAAGTTTCTTACTTTGGCCGTAGTTAAGGGTTTGTGTCCACACTGATCTTTTGCTGGCTGGTGGGAGCAATTTGCTATTGTAGATGCTACCATATGAGATCTGTGAGAGCAAGCAGCAGTGACCTGGAGGTGAAAAAATCCTGCAGTGTTGTTTGCTTGCCACCTTCTGCAGTTGCAGTACCAAAGCTCATTGTAGTACTGGCTCTAGACCTGTTTGTTTATTTGTTCTCATCAGCTGCAAGGTACTGATGTATTTTTGAACTCTCATGTCTCTTGTTGTGTGTTTACCCTTGGAGAGGTTGAAAGAATTGGGGATGGAAGACTATTGTGTATTCCTGATCTGGATCCGCAGTTCCCTAACATCCAGGGAGACCTTGAATTTCATGCTACTTTCCTGTTTCTTAGGGAACAAACCAAGCCATGAATACTAAATACAAGCTCTGGGGCAAAACTGTTTCCATTCATAAAATTCAACAGTAAAGACCTAGTAGTAATTTCTCAGCCTGCTGCAAAGCAATAGGAACTCCATGTTGGGACTAAAAAAAACTACTGACAGCTTCTTCAGCTTTTGCTGTGCCACAGTTACTAAATTGGTTTACCTTTGATTTTTATCTAGATACAGCAAAGGTGTCTCTAGCTAAGTGATGCAGATTAGTGTAGTTTCCAATCTGAGCAGTTTGAACTTGAAAAAATGAAGGCAAAACAAAGCCCCTTCCTTCTGTTTGCTTCTCTTTTGGCTTTCAGGATGGCAAAGAGCTGGGGCATAACTTAAATAAATCAAGTAGAAAGAACAGATGAAAGTTATGGCATTGTGTTTTGGGCTGAATGAAAACCTATTGCACAGACACTGAAGTTTCCCACCCCATCATCACTGAGGCAGAAAGAAAATTATTGGCGCTCAGTGATTTGATGTAGTCCTGGTCCTGTAGTTCTTTGTGTTTCAGTGCCTGCAGGGTCCTGTGGGAGCCCAGGCAGAGCACTCTTGTACGGGAAGAGGGGTAAATCGCCATCGGCACAGCGTTGCAAAGGTTGAGGAGGATCTTTGGTTTGGATGCTCTAGTAAAAAAGCACCTCAAGCATTCAGTAGGGAAACCTGATTATGACTCGCTCTCCTCCTGCCCTGGAGCAGCCCGTAGTTTTCCGAACTGATGTTTGTCAGGTGGTAGAAGGAGATGAAGTTTTGCAAGGGGCAAGAGAACATCCTGGATCAAAGTATTTGGTTTTTCAAGGTAAAGCTGCATTAAACTGGGGAAAAGCAAATCAGCAACAATGAAGAATAGTATGTGCATTTTATCACTTTGCTAACCCCAGCTGTAAAACTTACCATAGGAAAGCTAATAAAATGGGAGCCACACAAGCAAACAGAGGGCACGGGATCATTGGCAAACATTTATTTTGGCTCTAGTGGAGCCACTCTCCTGATCAAAGCAGTTGGAGTTTGAACCTCTTTTAAGTTGTTCCCTGCTCGGTCTGGGAGTGCCCTCTTCTCGTGTTGATGGCATCAGTATCCTCTGTGCTGCTGAGTGGAAAAGTATCAACAGGGGGAAGGAAAGTATGTGTGAGGCTGCTTTACTGCAGTGTGAGACAACAGTAGCTTATTTTAGCTTTGCCAGCCGCTGCCTGGTTTAGGAGAACAACCTAAGGCTAATTGTATAACTAGATAGTACAGGCATTATCTCAGAGCCAACAGGGAATGCTTTACCATCTTGCAGGCCTGTGCCTGGCAGACTGAGTAGCTCTGCAACCCTTATCAACAAAATACCCCACTGGCAGAAATCCCCTTGAGCCTCAGGCTGGGCCCTTCAGGAGCCTCTTCTCTGTCTGATCTCTTTGTTCAGGGGTCCCATCTTCTCCCCCAACAAGAGATGCTTGAATCCCTCTTGGCAATTAGTCTCCTGGCAGAAATGAATTGCTACTCTCTGATCCTTTCAGGGTCCATGGTTGGTGTGTGGTGGGGGTAGGGGAGGCTCACTTGGTGAATATGGTGTTCTTGCTCTATCTCACTTGCTGGGGAAATACTTAAAGAGCTTCTGGGAGGAGGCAATGTAAACAAGGAACACTGTAGTGTCATGGAGAGGCAAAGGCAGGAGAAAGTTTTAAGGCCTTGTGAGAAGGATCTTTCTACATGAACATCTTGTAGCTCACTTTGTGGTAAGAGCATAACAAAGGCAGCTTTATTTCTGACTTTCTTTCCATGGTTTCTTTTCACAGAATCCTAGAATGGTTTGGGTTGGAAGGGACCTTAAAGACCATCTAGTTCCAACCCCCCTGCCATGGGGAAGGACACCCTCCACTAGGTCAGGTTGCTCAAAGCCTCATCCAGCCTGGCCTTGAAGACTTCCAGGGATGGGGCATCCACAACTTCTCTGGGCAACCTGTTCCAGTGCCTCACCCCCCTCATAGTAAAGAATTTCTTCCTGATATCTAATCTAAACTTATCCACTTTCAATTTAAACCCGTTACCCCTTGTCCTGTCACTACAGGCCCTTGTAAAAAGTCCCCCCCAGCTTCCTTGTAGGCCCCTTCAGATACTGGAAGGTGCTATAAGGTGTCTCCCAGAGCCTTCTCTTCTCCAGGCTGAACAAGTCCAACTTTCTCAGCCTTTCCCCATAGGTGAGGTGCTCTTTTTCTCACCATTTCTGTCCCTTTTGTATTTTTTTTGTACACTTTTGGGGAGATTGTTGTCAACACCAGTGTGCTTGAGTTAGATCCAGTTAAAGGCCAGCTCCTAATGTGTTTACACTAGAGAGGCCTGAGAGACAAGTGGGGAGCTGGGCTTGAACGTACCTGCTAATACAGTGTCTCCTTGCTGGGACAGGACAGTGCTGAAGAAATCGCAGTGTCCCTGCCTCAAAGGAGAGGCCAGGCTGGGCAGTAGGGCAGGAGAGCAGACAGTGGGAAGTTAACCCTGGTAGTCTGCAGAAGATTGATTCATGATACGTATTTTTACATTTCTTATTTTAAAATGGCTATGCATGATCTATCCAGAGTACTTGTTTTTGGGGGCCTTCCTGGAGGTGTGGGTATTGAGGGGAAAATGGAACAATCTGGAAGGCTGGCAGAAGATTCCATGCAAGACTTTCTCCTCGCTGTCCCAGAGGGTTAAATGTGATACTTTCTGTCCTTATATCTGTCACAGCCAGCTCTTTTGCAGTGTGTGAGGAAGGTATTGCATCCATCATGTAAGGTCCAGGAAGGCTTTCCTGATCTAGGCTGGTTGAACGCTGTGGTGTGTGCCACATTAATCTGAGAGCTGCGCTCTGTGGGACCCCCCTACTGCAGCTGCACAGAAACGAAGGTCTCTGCAGTGTACAGGCATGTAAAGAGGCCGGGTGGGTGAGGTGTGGATTTGTGGGTGGACCTTCACGCTGATCTGGGTGTGTGCTGGTGTAAAGGAATGGTGGGAGCTCTGTTCGTGTCTGGCAGTCTTGGACTTTGCCCGCTGAGATAGAAATCTCCGTGGCTAGACTGTGCATGACTTGGTAGAAACATGGTAGTAGCTATTTTACCTCATCTTTAACTGATTGAGTGTATTTGTAGCACACTGGTCACTGTGTTTGTCTCAGCCCTGTGAGAGCTCCTGGGGACCAGACTCCCATCCCATCTGTCTCACTGAAGCGTTTGTCAGTCCTGAGAAGGTTAGTTCAGAACAATCCACTGAAGAGACTGGGGTCTCTATTCTAGAAACATCTTCATCATAGGACATTGCATGAGGGCTGAGGGTAAAATGGCTTCATGCTTTACCTTCCCAGTGTCCCCTGGGAGAAACACTTGATTTTTTTTTTTTTTTTTGTTTTGTGGTTGTTGGAATAACACCCTTTAAATGTCTTGTTCCCCTTGCTTCCTTTTCTTGTGCTGCAGAGCACTATCAAAATTATAAAATACAGCCATTCTGGGATTATTTTAGGGCTACGCTGGAGTGTGTAGAAGATGTGGTATGAGAAATTGAAACGATGGATCTTTATGGAAAGAGTATCATCTTCCAACATAACCGCATAAAGACACTTCCAGTTGAGGCGGTCTTGCCAGCAAGGCTGAAAGCCCAGAATCAGGCTGCGGGGTTCACTTGTGCCTCATCCCCAGGCTTCAAGGTGAGATGGCTGGAAATGTGCAGATCCTTGTTTTGGCAAAACCCATTTGCCTCCTTGCTCAGGCTGCAAATCCCTGGTGGATATAGTTCTCAGCCTTGTGCAGCTGGATGTTACTGCAGTGCCCTTACTAAGCTTTTTGAGGCTATTTCAGAAAAAAACAACTGCAGTAGCTGCCAAATACATTTGAATTCTGGTGCGATAGTGTGAATACAACACAGACCTTCTGGGACAGCAAAAGGGTTCATTAGCAGTGCTGTAATCAGTGAAGATGAGCCCTGTTTTTTGTTGCTTGACCATGCACAGTACTGTCCAATTAAAAACAGGAATTTAAGGAAGGAACAGGGGCATTTCTTAGGCTGAAGGTGCAGAGTCCTTTTTAATTTAGGGAGCAGCTGAGGCCTTGAGCTGTTAAGCCCTGAATGATTTTTAAAATTTTTTTTAGACAAGGAAGCTCCATGGCTATGTGGTATGGCAAACATACCTTTCTCCTGCTATGGAGGAACCTCCAGTTTCAGCCTTTGAATGTAGGTTTAAGATTTAGTCTTGGTTCTTCAGCTTAATTTCTAGAGAAAAAGGGCAAGCAATTTTGTGATGGGAAGCCAAGTGTTCAGCTGGTACTGGGAGCATGCTCTGCCATGTCTGTGTGTGAGCTGGGCAGCGAAGGGACAGTGACGGAACATTTCAAGTGCTGGACGTCTGATGCTTTAGAGGTTGAATTCTTGGGCAGCTGAGACTTCCTGCAACAGCTTCTGCTACAGAGGCTCTAGAGGAGCCCCTGCACCAGGCAAAGGCTGGTGTGTGATGGGCCTGGGGACCCCTCTAGGTGTGCCCCAGTGTGTAAGGAGCCTGGTGAATTTGGCTAAGAAGATCTTGGCTATTATGGGATGACTTTCAAGTAGAAGTGCTTAAACTAGCACTGGGTTTGTTTTTTTTCATCTAGGGAGTCTTTCATCAGATAACAGACTGAGAATCTTGGTGGCAGGAATTTGGGTTTTAGTCATGCTCTTGTTGTGTGGTTGCGGTGGAATGGAGCTGAGCAAGTGGCCTCTTTTATGAGTGCTGCTGCTGAATGCAATTTTGTTAGCTTCTCCTCAAGGTCTGGTTCTTCCGTCTTATGGGAATCATGGGGAGAAGTGAATCTAAAGAGCTACTGACATGAGGAGAAAAAAACCTGAGCTTGTGTCCATATTGTGATACGCTTTTATTAATTAAAAAGACCTAAAACACAGCAGTGGTGGTGACTTGTATAATCTTCTTCCAAAACAGCATCAGTACTTTAGAGCTGACCCCTGATCTGAGGAGTGCTGGCCAAAGCTGTGATGAAGCCTCACCCAGCCTTCTTTCCTTTTTTTTTTTTTTTTTCCCCTTAAATCGGGGTGTAGTAGAAATGGGCTGAAACTGCAGTGTGTTGAACATGCTTGATCCCATTTTATGGCATTTGCTGGTTCATGTTCAACAGTGGTAAGCATCCCTGATGCCAGCCAGGCCTCAAAGACTTGCTAGCTTTTGCTGGGATGGCAGGTGAGAATTTTCCTGCATGAGAGGACAGCAATGGACTATCCCTTGCCCCTAGCTGTTGGCTGCTCTGTGGTCTTGGTCATCAGTGCAGCAGGGATACTCTTGCTGCTCAGGAATTTGTTTGAGCTACAGCATTTGGGTGTGTAGGATGGAGGCCATGTGTCAGAGCTCCTGTGTGTGGCCAGCTGTGAGCCACAGCTGCCCTAGCCATACATGCTGAACCTCTCCAAGATGAGGCATGCAACCCAATGCTCACTACCTTCCTTCATAAGCCCGTGCTCAGCTTCAGGACCCTCCTGTGGCTCTGGTTCCTGCCCATACCTTTCCAAATTAGAACTCAACCCTACTCCTGATTCTTCCAGTCCCCCAAAGAGGTCTCCACACTATCCAACCCAAGATCTTAATTCCCTGTGCTGCCCTGTGCTTGGTTATCTACCTACCCATCAGCTATGCCAGCTGCAAAGGCTTCTGGAATGAGAGGGTTTGGGTATGTGCCGCACCTGGGAGTGTAATTTGTGTTTACTTCTCCTGGGGCTTCATGCTCAAAGCAAGGAACAGTTTGTCCTCTGCTAACCTAAAATGTGTGTCAACATGACTGATATTTTGTATTTTAAAGTCATTAAACTCATTTAACTCATTTCCCTCAATCTTTTTTCCCCTCCCTTTCTTTCCCCCCACTTTAAGCTTTGGAAAGATCCTAGAATCATGAGGAAAAATGAGAAAAACATTATTCTTTCATTATGAATTTATTGAAAAGCAAGAAGAGCACATAGTTTAGATACAGAATGTTTCACATATCACTTAAAAGACATTAAAGAACAAAAACTTCCAGGTAGACTCCAGAAGACTTGAGTGTTATGAATCCAGTGACAGGACATGGATCACCGGGACAAAAGGCATGTTTGTCCTATTTGGTCTTTGTTTTGTGGTTATAACAAAATCCGTATCAGTGGAGGCTCCAGACAGGCCGCAGGGAAGATTGAAAATGTTGAGTGCTGTAACTGCATAATATGTGATATGTGAAATTTGTCTTTGGCCTGTGTTAGAAATGGATGCCTCCACAACTTACTGCAAAAAAAATGTTTAGGCTCTCGTCTGTTCTGCCTCATGCTATTTTCATCCTAAAATGAAAATGTTAGTATCAAGTACATTCTATTTGCAGCTGTGTATATTAGAAGCAAAAAGTGGGCTACAGTGTGCATTTAGAGATAAAATTGCCACTAGAGGGTCTAGTGACTTCTTGAAAATCGTGAATTATAAAGAGGAATAGCATCAGAACTGCCTTGTGGGATTATTTCCTTCAGAATCATTGTAGCATGCAAGCAGCTCACTTGGCTTGAATAGCTTTGGTAGTTCGTAGCTTTCAGGAAATTGTTTTTTTGCTAATAATAATCTAAATAATTTTTCACCGTAAAATCAGCACAGGCGACAGTGGCGCGATCTTCATTAGTCAGCTTTGCCGAAATAGTGTAATCTCCCTGTACAAGACAAAACACAAAGCAAGAGATTAGCCCATCAGTGGTGTATAACTGCTTCTCTTTCTGTGAGGGAGTCCTCTTCCTAGAAACAGAATAACACTTTTCCCACCAAGTTCCTCCTAAACCTTTCCTGTCCAAATGTTTCAGAACTGGTAAAGGATGTGCCCATGTTTTCTGCCAAAATATCAGGGGTAGCAATGCTGACAGCACAAGTTCAAAATTAAAACAGCGCAAGGGGAACAAAATGTTTTGATGCATAAGAATTTCTTTCAGATCTGTGTAACTTATGTTTCTTATGAGTAAGCACAGTATGGCCTGCGCTGTTTAGTAACTAGAAGGGGAAGAGGTGCTTGGTCGTCTGGCACTTCTCTTCCTTGGATGCTGTTGTTCAGTGTGTAGATGGTTATTGATATGAGTTTTTGTAACAGAGAACACCTTGGGGCATGTGTGAGTATAGATAACTCAATCTGTGATGAATTCCTATATAATAAAACAAGAGGTAGTTTAATTTTAAACTGTGTAGTTAAAACTACTAATAATTCAGGCTTTGGAGAGAACTTAGAATCATAGAATCACT
>NW_010239313.1:0-644 GCF_000690775.1 Eurypyga helias
GGGGTCGCCGTGGGGGTCGTGGTCCCCGGGCGGCTCCCCGGAGCCCGGCAGCGAGCTGGGTGGGTGCCCAAGTTTGGGTGCGATACGTGGAGGGGTCCCCTTTGTTATGGGGCTCTGAAGTGGAGAGAGGAGCCCCACACCAGCGCGGTCGGTGTTTTTTCTGTGAGTATCTCAGCATCACTTAATACCCCGATTTTCTAAGTGAGCGCCTTTCCCTCGGCTGTCGTCTCGCTTACGCGGCCAGAGCCTGAGCCATCCGGTTTTACCAAAATCAGGGTTTTTATTTTTCCTGAAGGATGCACAAAGGAAACAAAGGCTTTGGTTCAAGTTTGCCTCTCTGCTTGCAGGTCGGAGACGTTGCCCGCCGCGTAGCAGACCTGCGAGCTCTCCCTGCTGTCATTGCTGCAGTCCCACGGCAGCGCTTACCCAAAAAGGCAATAGATTAGGATGCAGCGAGTTCTCCCATATGGAGAAGAGGCGATGCTGGTGCATTGCACAACCCTACACACCGGGTTGCTCGCTTGTCGTGGCACAGCTGGGAGCAGGCGGAGGGCACGTTGCGGGGGGCATGTCCGCATAGCCAAACCGTGTGATGGAGAGGTTGAGGTACACCGGCTGAGCTCCCTCAAAGTGGCTTTGGGGGG
>NW_010239313.1:771-990 GCF_000690775.1 Eurypyga helias
GCCTGCACTCCCCCGCTCGTTTTGCAGCTCCTGCGGCGATCCGATCGCTGATGGAGAGGGATCTGGGATCTGATGTGGGAAGAGCTGGCCCTGGCAAAGCCTCATCTGGTAACGATCTCCCGCGTGCTGGGCTTTCTGCACCCCTGGGACGGCTGCTGTCTGCACGGGGAAGGTGCCGACCCCAGCGGTGCCGACGGCAGGGCACACGGGCAGTGATGC
>NW_010239313.1:1425-9568 GCF_000690775.1 Eurypyga helias
GCCAAGCGCACACAGTGCTGGTGGAAACACCGTCTGCAGGCACAGGGATGTCTCTTTGCCTGGGTGTCATTGCCTACTGAATCACTTTCTTCCCAACTTTCTGTCCCTTTCTTGGGTGCGCTCCCCTTTCCACTGCACCTCCTCCAAAAAAGACTCCAGTCCTCTGATCGCTCCCTCGATGAGTTCCTGGCCTGCCTGGGGTTTTGCCTGCCCGCTGCGGGCCTCTCGCCGCCTCTTTTCCCAGGCGCACAAGACCCACGTACCCGTTCAGGTGAGGCAGCAGCGCCTGGGCCGGTGTGCCACGGGGAACGCGTGGCTGGAGCCCGGTGCAGCGTCCCGATGTGCCCCAGCAGCGTGCGGCCAGCGGCGCGATGCCTGTCAGCGAGAGCTGTGGTTAATTTCAGGCTCTGTTTGTTGAGCTCTGCTCGTTCCACCTCTTGTCTCTGGGATTAATTACTTTTGCCGAGTGTTTCTGCCCCTTTTCTGCAGCTGTCAAGGCGAGCGCGCCTTCCCTTGTCTGGCGAAGCGCTTCACAGGGCCCTCCCAGGCACGTCTGAGAGCCTCTGATTTATCTTCAGACCCTGGGAGGTTGGAAAGATATTAATTCCCTTCTGCTTTTTGGGGAATCCATGCAGAGGAGCTGCAGGTAGGAGCGCAGGGTTGCACTGAGCGCGGTGGGAGGGACTGACCCTGTGCCGTGGCTGGTGGACCAGCTCGAGCGGGGGGTAGTCGTACCTACAAATCCACGGCACACAGCAATTTTGGGGAGTCTGCTCGGGGGAGGCTTTACTCCCCAGTGCTGTGGTATTTCGGCCTGGCCAGGAGCATCCTTTGAAGAGCATCCCTGGAACGGGGTGCCCTTCCCCCGTGCTGGCTGTTACTGAGCGGGTGCTGGCTCTGCCTCCTGCGTGCTGCTGTTCCTGCTGCTGTTCCAGCACATTTGGGCAGATGTGCCCGGGAGCCCACAGCTGGCAGCTGGTGACGGGGACCTGCTTTTGTGTAGGGAGGTTCCCGTGGCAGCGTGAGCCGTGGCTGCGGTACGTGAAGGGTTTCTCCCGTGATGGGATTTCCTTCCGTTGCATCATTTTCTGTTTGTGCGATCTCTGAACACAACAAAGCAAATCACAAAAAGCCTCTCCTTGGTTCTGCTGGGATCGGAGAGAGAATTCACCCCCTGTCTATGCTCCATGTGGCTTTTGTACGGATTTATCACATCCGTGGGACTGCAGAGGACCCACGGCCCGTGCCGTGTCCGCTGGTGTCTTCTTGTGACCCCAGCCACCGACCCCTGTGCCCCCCGGTCTCTCCTCTCCTATTTTTGGCACTCCTCGGGCCGTGCCTTGGTAGGCGCAGTCTCGGGGCAAGCAGGCAGTGGGCACAGCCGAGAGAGGAGCATGGGACCCCTTGTTTGCCCGGGCAGTCTCAGGCATGGTGCTCATGCGGGGAATGCCCCAGGGTTGTCTCGGCGGCCTCTGTGAGATGTGAGAGTTACTTTCCAGCGGCTCTTCAGAGCAGGTTACCCTGGATCCCGTTGGGAATGGCACGTGGAAGGTCAAGAGCCTGGAAACCTCGTCGCTTGGCTCCTCTCCCCCATGGTGCCAGGAGCCAGATTTTAATGACAATTGGACACCTAAAGGCTCAGGACATCCGAGGGCTTCTTCGAAGCACCCGTTGCCCACGTCCTGTTGACTTGGACCCATCACCGTGTGCCTCTCCACATCTCCAGGCACCTGGGTGCCCCAGAATACCTGGCAGAGCCAAGCTTGCCTGTCTGCCAGGTGAGCCTGGCTGCGGGGCGAGGTTTTAACCTTCCTCAGGGGCCAGGCTGGTGCCGTACAGGAGCGTGCAGGAGAAGCCAACGCTGACTGATAATAATAATGAATAATAAATTATGTAATTCTTTGTACTTCCATTGAGCCTTTCATCCAAAAGCTCTTGAAGTGCTTTATAATCATTAATTTATTAATCTTCCTGATGCCTCGTTGAGGAGAAGCAGTTTTGGCCGCTGTGTTTTGTCCCAGGAGGTGAATCCTCCCTGGATCGCGTGTGTCTGCCCCTCTTCGGTGGGGATTTAAGCCTGGGCTTAGCTTGGGCCAGGTGCTTGCGGCTCAGGGCTGCGGTGGGATTTGGGATTGTGCTTAAGAGCCTTGCGGGGCCGCGGTCGAAGTGTTCTGCTAAGCTGGAGATTTGTGAAGGTCCTGGGGCCTCCCTGCAGCCTCCATGCAGGTGTATGAAGTCCACGTGTGGGTGCGTAATACGTGTTGTGGGTAGAAATAGCTCCATGTGGGCTTCTGGTAGAGAAACCGGGAGAGAAACGCAGTGCTGAGCATCCCTGCTCGCAGCGGCGCTCCCAGGCCAGCCCAGCCGCAGCACTGCCAACCCTTAAAATCATCAAACAGGCTTAAAGATGAGAGGATTTTTTTTAGAGAGCTGAAAAAAAATTCAGTTGTTTTGGGGTGGATTGGAAGTCAGGGTACACTTCTCAGAGTTATTGCCCATGTCCAGAACTACTAAACTGTTTTTTTTAATGCCAGCTGCAGTAGCCGTGCCATCCGGCACGCTCGGAATAATGTAGGTGCCGCGGCATCGCTGCCAGGACCAGGCACAGGATCGGGACGGGGGTCCCGGTGCTCCAGAGGCTGCAGCATCTCCAGCGAAGGCCTGGGAGCTGCAGCGAGGGTGCCAAAAAGTCACTCGTGGCGCTGGGGGGCCTGGGCTGCAGCGTGGGCACGGGGAGTGAAGATGCTCTTTTCCCAAGAACCGCGTCCCACCCACTGTGATCTATTTTGTGGGTTTTAAACTCAGTCTGGCATCATCATCGTTTTCTGCTCTTTTACAATAAGCAGCAGAATTGGCTCTGTTGCTCGACAGTAATGCATTGAATTAATGGGCATTAGTTTAAGAACAAGCTACAAACATATCGATTTGTAGTTACGGGGGTACGTAGTGGCGGGTTGAATTCTGTGGGAAAGAAAATTCTCCAATTGCAGCAGTTTTCAGCCAGGAAGATGGGTTGCTTCCTCGCTGGGGCACTGGGTTGATGCTTGGCTCCATCATGCCGGGGAGATATGCTGGCCGGGGCGGTGGGCAGGAGCAGAGGGGGGACTTCGGTGGCTCCCCTGCTGTCGGTTTATTTTTAGCCTCCAGAATGTTTGGCCCTGGGCATTTGGTTTCTCTACCAGGTTGGGGTGTGTTGAAATCCCTCCTGTTGCTCATGGGGCAGAAAGCGGGGTGAGCTGGCGGGGGGGTTTCACACCCGTTATCCCCCAGCAGCAGGTGAAATGCCTAAAGCAGGGAGCCCCAAAGCCAGGCTGGAGTGCATCTCCCTGCCTGTGTCCGTGCGCTCACCTCTGCCCGCTTTGGGACTGCCCACACAGCCGTGGGCAGCGTCCCACCCCGGTGTGGGAGCCCCGTGGCACCAGGGAGAGAGGGGCAGCGGGATGCCACGGCGGTCGATCCGTCGAGCTGCCAGCCCACTCTGAGTGCTCTCAGTGTGTCACAGGGTTTACAGGAGCCCAAAAGGGAAGGTTTTGGCGGGGAGGAGGAGAGCGCTTGCGCACGCACCCTGGAGATGTGCTGGGGAGAGGGGAGCAGGTCTGCTCTCCTGTGCCAGCCTGTGGGCCCCGAGGGAGGGCGATGGGAGCCGGAGAAATGCCCGGGGACTGGCTTCTGTTTGGGGCCTGTTTTTACTGCAGCCACGTATGACCCAGAGCCACGAAGGTGGCAGCTGCGTTGCAGGTTCAGCGTGAGCTCGATGGGAACTTGGTCTGGGGGCCATCTCCAGCATCTTCCCCAGGGAGACCCCCAGCTGCTCCCAGGGGATCTCATGTCTGGATATCCCATGCGCACGTGGACCTGATGCTCAGCGGGTAGATTCAAGCAAAGCAAGTTTTGAGGTATCAGAAGCAAGTTATGGGGTGTCCCTGTGGTCCCTGGGAGGTACTTGCAATGGGGTGGGAAGGAGACGTGCCCAAGGGTCCCTGGGCTCCCCCTGCAGCAGCTGTCCCGGCCGGCCACGCTTGCACCGCTGCCTGCTGCTGCTCAGGCATCAGAAGAATCACATTTCATTTATCCCCTGACATGTTAATGGATCTGCTTAACCACTCTCCTGACCTTTGCTGCTGCCGCTATAATTAAGGTTGTGAAACAAGAAGCTCTGAAGGCATCAAAGGAAGCGGCTGCTTCGGGGAGGAGCCCGCAGATGCGCTCGTTCCGTTATCGGGGTGACATTTGCGGGATTGCTTTGTTCCTCCTTCCCCTTCTTGGCCTCCTGGGTCTTCTGGGGAGCTGGATGGGGATGGGAGCCAGGGTCTGTGCCCTGCACCCCTGCCTGCAGGAGTGGCTGGGGTCGCGTGCCCACTGCGGTGGGGGCGGCTGCGGCAGGTTGCCCAGCCGGGCGCTGGCAGCGCTCACTCCCCACACCTCCTGCACCTTGTTCTCCTTTCAGGGCATGGTTTTGGCTTCTCCGTGGAAGGAGGGCTGCCTGTGCTTTGTCCACCGATGTTTCTCCAGCATCTCCTGATCGATGGCTTTGTCCTGCAGCATCCTCCCGACCTTCCCGTGGCTCCGGGGGCCACTGGCTGAGTCACGGAGACTTCCCATCCCCTGCCCGCACTGGGTCCGGAGGCAGGAACTGCTTCGTGGGCTGGGGACAGCCATGGAGTGCTGGGCCATGCTGAAATCCCCATTGCTAAGGGGAGGATTGAGCAGGGGGCCAGGACACAGCTACCCCCGACACAGCCAGCCCAGGGGGCTGCTCCATCCCTGCTCCCAGCAATGCTCTGCCCTGCCGTGGGGCATAACTGCATTGGCTCCTGGGGAAGGTGGGATTACATCCAGCCCGGGATAGACCCACTGCAGCCACCATCTCCTGTTGCGAGTGTGTTTTCAGCCTGATTCATTAATTCCCAAATGAAGACGCTGTCCTTTGCCCTGCCTTTGCTGCAAAGAGTGACTGCTGCTTTTTCCCCGGACCCAATTTCCAAAGCCTAATGTCTGGCCCGTAAATATTTAATAAAGTCTAAAGAGGATTTTAACTGCATCTTGGCTTTCCTGTTGGTACCAGCCCTGGGGGAGATGAGAACAGTGCTGCTTGTGGACCTGTTTATCCAGTCTGGGAGCAAGACAGACCACTAATGGCAACCGCCGGCGAGGAGAGTGCCAGCGCACACGCGGTTCCCTCCACATACTGCTTCTGTCTCAGCAGTAACAAATGACACCAATAAGGTCGTCGGGCTTGTGCTCCGAACGTCTCCGAGGCTCCTGGACCCGCCGTGACGCTGCGATGTCTGTGTCTGATGGGGAGAGGAGCCAAACTGGGCAAGTGCACAGGGAGATGGGCGAGCTTGGCTGCTCCGGCAGGCGCTGGGTTGGTGCCCGCACGGCAAGGTTGCTCCGACATCCCTTTGTGATGGGATGTTGCAAGGCCGGGTACCCGCACGGCGGTGATCCTGGCATGGGGAGGACCCTGGCGTGGGGACACCCCCAGCACGTGGGCGATGCAGCGGGGAGTGGGTGCAGCTCTGGTGTGTGAGGCTGAGATGGGGGACACGGTGGTTCGCAAAAGCTGCTGCAGGTCATCGAGGGGGGAGAAAAGAAAAATGTCATCGGGGAGGCTCTTGCTGTGGATGTTTCCACGGGGGTGACCCCAGGGCTGCAGCCGGGTTTTACTGGGGTCGTGTTTTAATGCTGCTTCCCCAAAGCTAGTGCTGCGCTGGCCCCTGAGCAGGAGCAAACCCCGGCCCCGGAGGGATCCGGTAGCCACGGAGCTGGGGCTGAGCCCTGCGGGAGGGCAGGATGAGCTCTGTAATGTTTAACCTGGGCACTGGGCACCAGGTTAAACTCCAGTTGTAATGCGTCGTCAGCGCCAAGCAGCCCAAACTTCCAAAGTGCTGATGTGCAGCGTGTTTGAAAGTTACTGAATGGGGACGTGGGTGAGTTCGAGGTGCCCTAAGACCGAGCCATGGGTGGTCCTGGGGGTCCCCTTCCCCCTCTACTGTGCAGGTCCCACAGGTGCTGGGCTCCATGCTAGGGGTTTGGTGCCAAAGCGGGGCGAGTGCGGTGCTGAGGGCGTCTCACAGGGGCCAGCGGGTACTTCCCCCCACCCTGGCCTGCACAAAGCCACCCAGCAGCCCAGGCTGCCTGAGATCGCCCCCAGCTCATGTTGGGTCCTGGGGACCCTTCCTCTCCCCGCATCTGCACCAAGCAGATGCAGCCCAGCACCCATCTGGGAGCTGGATGAAGCCCCACAGCTACTACTCTTATTGGTACCTCCTACAGCTTGAGCTGCTGCAGTGCTCTTGGCTGCATGTTCTGTAGGGTCGAGGCCCGAAATTGGTAACGACCGCTCAGGTCACGGTGCGGTTAGCCCAGGCAACCCGCTCTGCAGGGTCAGGGGCTGGCGCGAGGGGGCCTGATGGGACTTTCCTGGGGCCCTGTTTGCAGGTGCAAGGTGTGAGGTCTGCACCGAGTATCCCTTCGGACAGCTATTCTGAGGGCTGATTCTGCCATGGGTGTTGGGGCTGTGATGCTGAGCCCCAAATCTGGGTCCCAGTGGTGAAGAGTGGAATCCAGGCTAGCACACGCACACGCTGCTGAGCCCCGTCGCCCGGTCGGCGGGGAGGGATGCGGGAAGCTCGTAATTGGTGAATATTAACACAGTGATGATGTTGAAAATGGAGTTTGTAACAGATTTATGTTCAGACAATTCTTAAATATGTGTTTGGCAGAGGCGAGGGGTGGAGTGTGTTGGGCATAAATTGCAGGGTGCGCAGGGCTCACCCCGAGCGCCGTGGTGTTTTACGCCTGAGGGAGCCACGAGCTCACGCATGAGCACCCCCGTTCTTTCCGCATCACCACCCAATAAGTTCACGCATGAGCACCCAGATGATGCACACACGAGCGCGCAACTAATTTGCATAGGAGCACCCGGTTGATTTATGCATGGGCGCCCATGTGCTGGATCCCACACTGGTCCTTGCATCAGCAAGCACCCTGTTAGGTGATGCATGGGTGCCCAGCTCTTTGATGCGTGTGCCCCCAGCCAGTTGGTGCCTGAGTGTCCAATTAATTTAGGCACGAGCACCTGATCCAATTGCAGCAAGCGCCTAATTAATACATGCACAAGTGTGTTATCTACTGATTACCCTAATTTACACGCGAATGCCCCATGAGTTCACACAGGAGTGAATTTACGGGTGAGCGCTTAATTAGCCCGTGCACGAGCGCCCGATAAATTCATGAGTGCCTGAAAAATTTATGCATGAGCACCCAGCTGGTTCATGCATGAGTGCCCCTTTCCTGCACGCCTGAGCACCTGATGAAACCATGCACGAGCACCCAGCTGGTTCCCCAGAAGCACCCAAATAACGTGTGCGTGAGTGCCCGGTGAGTCCACGCGTGAGCACCAGATCTGTTTTAGCGGGAGTGCCCGGCTGGCTGGGGCCAGGGTGCCCAGTCAGCGCGTGCATGAGTGCCCCATCAGCTCACGCCTGAGCACCCGCTCGGCTCACGCGGGAGCGCCCACTCTGCACATGCCTGGGTGCCCAATTTGCCCTTGTCTGGGTGTTGCATTGAGCATCCGCAGCAGGTTTGGTCAGCCCCAAAGCCAGATGGGAGCCCTGTGTGGGGTGATGTGCTGGCTCCTCCGGAGTGGGGACCTACCGGGACCCTGGGAAGGAGCCGCGGTGAGTCCTGGGGGTAAATAACAGCCGCAGGACGGACACCGCCACACCAGTCGCTCATGAGTTGGCTGACTTGTGCCTGGAAATGATTAACCCTGGTTTTCCTGATAACCCTGGTTTTCCTGGTTTCCCCTGGGTCCATGGCCTCAAGGATCAAGGTGCTGTCGCAGTAGCTGGAGCGAGGGGGACACATGTGGGGGCTTGGTGGAGACTCCCTACTCCATGGGGACGGTGCTTGCCGAGCCCTTGGGAGCCTGAGCCCACACGAGGACAGAGGCATGGCACAGTGTGCATGTTCCAGTCAGGATTCGGCCCTGCGGCTGCGGCTGGACCCCTGCCCCTGCGGAGAGAGGGAAGGGGAGGACAGCACAAAAAAACGCTCAGTGGGGCTGGAGCATTATGTCACCTCGTGCATCCCACCGTGGCCAGGGGTCCCCAGACCATTCTGAATCCAGCTCATT
>NW_010239313.1:9598-10049 GCF_000690775.1 Eurypyga helias
GGCAGGGTGATGGATGGAGATTCGGGAAGGGTGGTGGATGGGGATTTGCCGTCCCAGTCCCATCTCGCTGCCTGGTAAACGCAAATTAACAGGCTCGAGCACTGATGAACCAGAGCTGTTTCTAGCTGCAGTGGCAGCTGGGTGGTGGGAAGAGAGGGGGCACGCGCAGGGCGGGTGGTGACAGAGCTGTCAGTCCTCGCCTGTGCCGTAGGGAGTGATGGAAAGGTGGGAGTAGAGGGTTGGGAGTTTTGGGGTACTGGTAGGTGGGAGGAAGGGACTGGGGGCTGCTTGCGGTGCTGTGTGTGAAATGTGTGGCCAAAACCCTTCTCCCAGCTGAGATGGGAGTGGGGATGGACTGACCAGTGCTGCGACAGGACGGTGAGGGCCTGTGGCTGCGGCATGGCCGTGTGGGCCAGCTCCTGTGCTGCTGTGGGGCAACTGCACTCGGTGC
>NW_010239313.1:10178-10398 GCF_000690775.1 Eurypyga helias
GCCCAGCAGCAGCGGACGCTAGGATCCCGCCGGTAGAAGCTGCCGTGTGGCATTGCACATGCGGGGGTGTCTGCGGCATGCAGCCGGGGCTCCCAGCTTGGCAGTGCCTCTTACGGCGTTGCGGTTCCTACCGAACGCTGATACCCGGCCTTTATTCAGCACCTTCCATCCCCCAGGGTCCCGGGGCACGCTGCAGCCGCTAACAAGCTGCTACGTACAC
>NW_010239313.1:10816-23383 GCF_000690775.1 Eurypyga helias
CCCCCCCGCCGCCCCCCCCGGTTGTGGATGCGGGGGGGGGGGAAAGGCAGCAGCCGCTGCCGCACAGGTACCGTCTGTGAGCTTGGCTGAGCTCTGCACGCCGGGGAGCGGCAGCGGATGAGGGGAGAGCGGAGGGACAGCCCTGTCCCTGCGTGTGTCCCCTGTCCCTAATTGTCCCTAAGCCCCAGGCCAGGTGGCTCAGACCAGCCAGGAGAGTGGTGCATCCCTCTTCCGTGGCCACAGGTCCCTGCTGTGGGGACTGGCACCAGCATCCCTAATGAGTGCCACTCGGAGTGTCGACACGTGGTGGGGCTGGAGCAGCTGGGAAGCAGCAGCCCCAAGGCCAGTACCTGCTCACTGCTTGCCCGGCTGCAGTGACACTGGGTTTGGGGCCATGGTGTTTCCCTGCCCTAGGGATGCTCTACCCTGGGGAGAGGGAAGAGCTGGTGGCAGTGGTGGGATGCACCCAGAGGTGGGTGGTTTTCCAAGGGTGGGAGATGGGCCCATGTTCCCATCCCAGGGCAAACCCTCCAGTTTACCCTCGTACCCAGGACTGGAGCACTGGGGGAGGGATGGGGCTTGGCATGGCCCCGTTCCAGGGGTGCACATTAACAGATCCCGCCTCGGGAACCCCGCGCTGGTTTTCAGGCTGGCACCTGTATGGTCCCCTCTGTCGGAAAAGCCTTGCCCAGGAGCATCATGCATCCATCCTGTGGGCACGAGCGGGGCTGGATCCGTCCCTCCCGCCCCAGCCCCAGCATGTCATTACCAGCGTTTCTCCCATACTAAAAAAAGCATGAATTTCTTAATTGTTTCCTGTTGGAGTTGAAAGGCAGCTCCAGGCCTGAAATAGCACAGCGGGGGAGACACAGCTGAAGGAAAGAGAGCACAGAAGGCGATTTGCCTGGAGAGGCTGAACCGAGCCCTGATGCAGCCCCGGCTGCTGCCCCATGGGCTGCCCCAAATCCTGCTGCTCACCCTCCTCCTCCTCCCACCCACCTTCATCAGCGCCTGTGGGTGATGGGGGCTGCAGGGCTGGTACTGGGGCATCCCACAGGCACCCCATGTGTGGGGGACCTGCCTTGTGGGGAATGTGTGCAGGGAAGCCTGTTTCTGTTAGAGATGCTGCTCAGCATCTCGCTTTTGGAAGGACGCTTCTATGCAACCCTGTTTTAGGGGGATGGGTCCTTTGGGACTGGCACAACCTGGTTTTGCCCACCCCAGCTCAGCTGCTGGATGCGGCGTGTCCTTCCCAGCTCCCTCCTGCCAGAAGACCCCGAGTCCTTTCCCCTCTCTGCTCTCCTGCCAGCCAACCCTGCCAAAACAACCCTCTGGATCCCTCCTGCCACAGCCCCCGTCTGTATGGGGACAGCCCCGGGCACACCAATTCCTGCCCACGGGGACGTGGGGGCCAGCACCCGGCCGGCTGCGATGTGGGGACCAGCGTGTGCCCTCCTACCTGCCAGCCCCTTTCTGCGGTCTGTGCCCGCTGCCAGGCACCTTATAAATCTTTGTGATGGAAAATTGCTTCCCTTGATTTGCCACCCGAGGTAATTGGCATCTGCCAACGTGTCTTGGGTCTCTGTTTTTATCAGCTGCTTGCACATGGACACCGCTCTGCTCTGCCTCGTTATCCCAGTGCCTTCCAGCCTATTGCTTTTTGATCGTTATTTAGATGAACGATGCAAAGGAAATGATTAATGAGGCCGTTCCCCCTTCCCCATCTGCGGGCACCTGGCTCCCCTCCCGCAGTGGGGTGCATGGGGACTGGCCCCGGCCCCATCAGGCTCCCAGCATCCCGCATCCCACCGGAGCCTTTCCTCTACTGGGGACATTTGCCACCTCAGCAGCTGGCCCCCTGGCCCCTTGGGGTTGCCCACACTTGCCATTTTCTAGCTTGGCACGTTTTTGGGGGTTCTCCGGAGACCGGTCAAGTTTCCCAGGACCCTGGGATGGGTTGGATGATTTTCTTCCATGTGGTTCAGAGGTGGTTGGTACCGGAGGGGAGTGCTGGTACCTGGGGGGTGCAACCCCTGGGGCTGTGTCCATACCCACGTTCAGTGTAGGGGGACTGGGTGGGTGTCTTCACCCAGCCGCCTCCAGGCAGATGTTCTGGCAGATGTTTCCAGGGATGCTCTGGCTCTGGGGAGGTGGGAGGGCAGGGCCGTGTCCTCCCCAAGCATGAACCAGCCCACCCCCTGCGTGGTCCACAGCATCTTGCAGCCATGGTGCTGCACTGCCCTGGCAAAACGTCTCGGGGGGCTCCCCAGGTTTGGACATTCCTCCCCACCCAGGGAAGTCACTTGTGTGAAAGTGCAAAACATCTGTGAATGGGAAAACCCTAAATTCCTCTTTTTCTCTTTTCTCCTGTTTTCTCTCGCAGTTACGGAGAAGGAGGTGCAGCAGTGGTGAGTGTCCGGCGCGGCGGTGAGCTGCCAGGGTGCGGGGGTGGGCAGAGCACGGGGTGCAGGAGGGTACGTCTCTTTTGGGGTGCAGGTGTTACCTCATGGAGGGGAGACCGGAAAACAGAGGGTTTTTTCCTGCACACCTCGTGCATGACAGGGCTTGGCTCCGGCTGCTCTTGGCTGCCCCTGTGGGATGGTGCCCGCTCCCTCTCACTTCTTCCCTCCCCATATGGGCAGCTGAGGGGAGTGGGGACATTTGGGACACTGGGGACACGGGGACTGTCCAGCTGGTGGCTGTGGCCCTGTGCAGCAGGGCCTGCAGAGGCTGGGGCTGTGGCTCTCGCTCCGTTCCCCCCCACCCCACCAAACGTGATGCCCCAGAAAAGCCACCGCTTCCCTTTCATCTTCCTGCCCCCCCAGTCAAGGTTTGCTGTCTTTATCTCTTTCTCATCCTTCCCCCCCGTGATGAGTCATAGCTGCAGCATCGTGACAGATCTGGGCGACGCGTTGCATAATGCTCGCGCATCCCACGTGGTCCTTGCGTGGTCCCTCCCGAGGTCCCCGCACCCACGGCACCGGCGAGTCCCTTCCTCTGCGCCCTCGGGGCTGGCACTTTGCAGCATCCAGGTCCAGCCCGGGCGGACTAAAGGAGGGTGTTTAGGCACCGATGGGTTTTAGGAGATGCGCAGGGCTGTGCAGTAACCCCGCTCTGCCCCCAGCTCCCCTGAGCCCTTTTCACTTGGGGTCATGCCAAAAATGCCGTCACGGAGCCTCGGCTGCCCCGGGTGCTTCCGGCCATCAGGCCACGGTGCTCCGGGTTTCATCAGGGCACGGCTGTAGCATCTGTGTGCCAGACTGCGGGCTGCAAATTGCCCGTGGGGTTGCTGTTGGCCCCCCCACAGTGGTGCAGCGACCTGGGGGGAGCTTTCCCGGCTGCCTCTGTGCAGAGACCCAGTCGGATGCACCTGATGCAGGGCCAAGCTGCAGCGGTGGAGGGAAAGGGGAGCTCTGGCCCTGGGTGAAACTTTCCGTCTGCAGCTTTGCTTGGGAGCTGCCTGCATCCGAAGTTCTGAGCCAGGGACATAGCCCCTCTGTGCTGACAGCTTCTTGTTTTAAAGAGGGTTTAAAGAGGGTTTAAAAGACTCTCCTGGGTGCTCCTGGCTGGGCAGTGGGTTCCTGTGTCCTCCCAGCTCCTGGAAAATTTTCCCCAGGTTCCTGGTTACGGCTCGGCTGCCACTGCTGGGCTCGCAGGGGGGTCAGAGCAGCAGGGTTGGAGCATCAGGGTGGGCATCACGCGCTGTCACTGGTGCCCTCGCAGCTCATCCAGGCTCTCCCTCTGCCACCGTCACTGGGATGCCTGCGGGGACCTCATCCCACAGCGCTGGGAGGTTGCGGGTGGGTGATGGGAGTGACACAGGGAGCACCCAAGGACCTTCCCATCTCCAGCCCACCGCAGCGCTGGGGAGAGCCCCATTCCGGCTCCCCAGGGCTTGGGGGGCTGCGTTCAGGGGGGAGACCCATCTGGTGCCCATCCTCTGCTCTTCTTTGGCAGGTACAAGGGCTTTATCAAGGACTGTCCCAGCGGGCAGCTTGATGCCGCCGGCTTTCAGAAGATCTATAAGCAGTTCTTCCCCTTCGGTGACCCAACCAAATTCGCCACCTTTGTTTTCAATGTCTTCGATGAGAACAAAGTAAGTCTGTGGGCTGGGGGCACAGTGGGGCTGGGCTTGTGGCGATGCTGGGATGGTTCAGTACAGCGGCTGTGTGCCGCCGGCGGAGCAAAATGTTCCAGCACTTCCTGGAGTGTGGAATTAAAGCGGAGCAGTGGTAGTGAGCTTAGTTTAGTCAGTGAGAGTCGTGGGAAAAGGCGATGAAGTGGCAAGCGAGAGAGGAGAAACGCGATGTGTGGGTGCTGCTGCCAAAAGCCCACCCACTCGGTGCCCCCATGTGCTCCGGGGTCCCTCCTGTGGGGATGCTGAGCAGTGAGCTGGGCACAGCAGCTGGATCATGCTGCTGGAGATAAAGGAGCATCACTCCTCTGGCCCCACTGCCTGTTCGGATGTGCCCCCTAAGAGCACCCAGTGTCGGGCACATGCGGGCAGGGAGGACTTTGAGGAGGGGGGGTGGCAGCAGCGCCCTGACTACTCCTTCCCCTCACCCAGGATGGGAGAATCGAGTTTTCGGAGTTCATCCAGGCACTGTCGGTCACATCCCGGGGGACGCTGGACGAGAAGCTGAGGTGTAAGTGCTCCCACGGGACGCCAGTGGGCTCAGCCCCGCGAGGGGGTGACATGGAGGGGGGTGACGGGACACGTGTCCGGCCAGGAGGGACACGGTCCCAAGCACCTTGGCGTTGCTCTGGCTTACAGGGGCGTTTAAGCTGTACGACTTGGACAATGACGGGTACATCACGAGGAACGAGATGCTGGACATTGTGGATGCGATTTATCAGATGGTGGTAAGCAGCACGGGGAGGGGGGCAGTCCCTGGGGGTCCCCTCTGGGCCGGAGCCTGGCTGTGTGGGCAGGGGGCTGTGGGGAGGATGCTGACACACCCCTGATGCCCTCTCTGGGCTTTTTTGGTGGGCGGTTGTGGCCATTGTGTCTGGGGCAGGGTCCAGCTCTGGCTGCTGAAGGTGGCTCGAATCCAGCTCCTGGCATCCTGTCCTGATGTGGGGAGGGGCAGGGGCAAAACGTGTGTCCTTGCTTGGGGACACTCTCCAGGCAGGACACAGATGGGTGGATGACTGGATCCCATCCTGCCACCGCAGGGAAACACAGTGGAGCTTCCCGAGGAGGAGAACACACCAGAGAAGAGAGTGGATCGGATTTTTGCCATGATGGACAAGGTGAGGATGCTTGAGGGGTTTTTCTCCTGGGACCAAGGAGAAAATTTAGGAGGCGATTGTGGGCCCCCTTGCCACATCTTGGCTCTTGCAGGTACCTCCTTCCCTCAGCTGGGCTCGTTGCAGACCTCCGCATCCCTCTGGGATCCCCATATCCATTTCAGGGCCCCCAAGGTGGCACTGCACCCTCAGTGGCATTCCTCCCTGGCTGCAGGTGGAGGTGGTTTGATAGGGAAACTGAGGCTGGGGGGGGCTGTGCAGGATAGCGTGGGTGCTGCCAGGGCCCCAGGATGCTCAGTCTTGGGGTGCTTGGTCCCGGGGTGCTGGACCCCAGGATACTCAGCATCTCCCTCGCTGGGGTGAGGCAGCGTTGTAACAGGAGTGTTTTACAGAACGCGGACGGGAAGCTGACGCTGCAGGAGTTTCAAGAGGGCTCCAAGGCTGACCCCTCCATCGTGCAGGCCCTCTCCCTCTACGACGGGCTAGTATAGTCCCGGAGCCGAGCGGCGGTGAGTGCAGCCGGGGGGGACCTGGGGGTGCCCCATCTCCCACCTTTTCTAGGGGCGGGTAGCTGGTTCTCCTCTGCTGAAGCATCAAAGCATGGGCATCCCCCTGAATCCAGCTGGAGATAATAAGGGCCAAAGCCCAGCCAGGCCTTAATCTGGCCTCTGCCATAAAGGACAGTAAAACATGTTTCTATAAATAGATTAGCAACAAGAGGAGGGTGAAGGAGAATCTCCATCCTTTATTGGGGATGAGACACAGTGATGAAGGATGAGGAAAATGCTGAAGTTCTTCATGCCTTCCTAGCCTCAGGCTTTAACAGTAAGGCCAGTTGTTCTCTGGGTACCCAGCCCCTGATCTGGTAGACAGGGATGGGGAGCAGAATGAAGCCCCCACAATCCAAGGGGAAATGGTCAGTGACCTGCTACACCACTTACACAAGTGTGTGGGCTGGATGGGATCCACCCAAGGGTGCTGAGGGAGCTGGCGGAAGGGCTCAGCAAGCCCCTCTCCATCATCTGTCAGCAGTCCTGGCTGACCGGGGAGGTCCCAGTGACTGGAGCTTAGCCAGCATGACACCCATCTACAAGAAAGGCCGGAAGGAGGATCCAGGGAACTACAGGCCTGTCAGTCTGCCCTCAGTGCCAGGGAAGGTTATGGAGCAGATCATCCTGAGTGCCACCACACGACGTGTACAGGACAACCCGGCAACCAGACCCAGTCAGCGTGGGTTTGTGAAAGGCAAGGGGACACACTTGGTGGATGAGGCCGAGGCTGTGGATGTTGTCTGCCTGGACATGAGCAAAGCCTTTGGCACCGTTTCCCACAGCATCTCCTGGAGAAACTGACTGCTCATGGCTTGGGTGGGTGCGCTCTTCACGGGGTTAAGAACTGGCTGGATGGCTGAGCCCAAAGAGCGGGGGTGAATCCTGTTGGCAGCCGGTCACACGTGGTGTTTGCAGCTTTGCCCTTCCAGCTGCGCTGGTGTTGCCTGGCTGCAGGGCTTTCTGCCCATCCTGCTCACCCCATTTCCCCCTCCTCACCCTCTCCTGCAGATGCCTGGGGGAAGACGCTCTCCGTGCCATCCGACCACCGCCGTGCGAAGCTTGCCTGTCCCTGTCGGCCTTCCTTTCTGTTCTGCGAGCAAAGGATGCCCTCGAAGCGCGAGCTCACTCCCCCTCTCTGCACTCTGAACCAGCCGCTGCCATTTGCCAACTTCTGCTTTTTCCAAAAGAAAAAAAACCCTGACCCGCAACAGACCCCGGTCTGAGCGGCAGCGAACA
The DNA here is from genome assembly GCF_000690775.1 of Eurypyga helias. Classification (NCBI taxonomy): domain Eukaryota; kingdom Metazoa; phylum Chordata; class Aves; order Eurypygiformes; family Eurypygidae; genus Eurypyga; species Eurypyga helias. Next base: position 17,854 of record NW_010239313.1, read on the forward strand.
CCCAGGACTTCAAGGCCAGGGGAACGGGGTGAGCACCGCCGAAGATAGAGCCCCCTCTCGGGCCTCCTCACCCTCTTTGCCCCCACTTTCCTACGTTTTCGGATGGGACTACGGATGCGCCAGTGCGGTCCTCTCCCAGGAACCGGCCGGCTGGAGACGGAACCCAAAGGTAGAGGGCGGCTGTGCACCCCGGGGTGCTGCCTGCGCGGGGCGGCCGGGGAGCCGAGGCACTGACGGCGGTTGGCAACACGGTCCTGGCATCACCTGCGATGCCGCTGGCAGCCCAGCCCGGCTCTCTAGGGATATATATTATTAGGGTTTTTTTTTTTGGTGAGACAGTATTGTGCTTTTTTGGGGGGTTTGTTTGGTTTTTTTTTTTCCTTAGGTGGAAAAAAGTGAGGCTTTTTTTTATATGCCTATCTCGATGATCGATATCCTTATTTATTTGTTGTAAATGTTGCTGCTGTGTTTAGTCTCTCGTGTGTGTGTCCGACCACCTAGGTGACGATACGTAAGGTTTACATGCTCGTACACTATTGCGGGGCACCGGAAGCCTGCAATAACAATGAAGCCAAAAAATCTGCCTTCCACCCCTTCTCCTCTAACCCCCTGTATCCCGAGCTCTGTGGGCTGGCTGCTGTTTTAAGGGGATGCTGTAGCTTCTTTTCCTCTTCCCGTTTCCCCATTCCCTGCATTTTTCTGTTCCCCCTTCCCTTTGCAAGGCTCCGAGCAGCCCGATCCTGCTCCATCCCTGGAGCAGGGTGAGGAAAATGCCAGGCACCAGGACATCCTCATTTCTCTTTTATTTTCATTTTCTCACAGCATGAAAAAGTATTAATGGAGAGTTAAGCATTGGGTTTTGCTTTCAAGTGGATTCCTTCACTATTTTATTTCTTGTGAAGGGTGGGAGGGTCTGTTTGCACCCCAGGGAGGTGGCTGGGAATTAGCCCATGTGCCGGCAGGGCTGGGGGAGCAGAGGGGATCGATGCTCCTGGAGATGGCTCTGTCCCCTGCCATCCCGGCCAGGGCAATGCGGCAGCTCCTTCCTCAGGGGTGCCAGGTTGGGGGATGCACATTTCGGGGTGTCTCCTTTATCCCCTTGCTCCTCGTTTAGGATGTGGGAGGTTTTGTTGTAAATCAAGAGTGTTGCCCCAAAAGGGAGCCACTTGCACCCACAAATGGCCCCCTCTGGCATCTCCATCACCCACCACCACTCCGGGATGTGCCCTGCTGGGACACACACTGTGGGACACAGTTGGCATATCCAGAGGAGGATGAGAGGAGGTGGATGCTGCTGCAGCTCCCTTTCCATCTGCCTTGGCTCCTGCCACGAGGAAGGAGAGATTTGCATCTCCTGAGGAGGAAGATGCCCATGGGACCCCTAATTCCTGGTGCAAAACGCCCCCTGCTCTGACGTGGTGTGGTCCTGGCCCAGCCACCCCTATGCAGCTCTCCCACCACCCCGGGGCTCACCCCTCCATCCCAGTCTGGCCGATGGCAGCTTCCTGCTGTCTGCTGGGATGTCTGCAGCTCCCACAGCCGAGCCCAGCCCGGGGACTGTCCCCAGGGCGGTGAGAGGTGGCATCTGGATGTGGGATGTGGGGGGTGTTCTCACGGGTGTGTCAGCAGGGTCTGAAACCTCCTGGCGTGGCAGGCACACACCAGCCAAGTGATACTGCTCCTTTGCCATGCAGCCCCACTCCCCACTCTCGGGGCTGTGTGCTGATGGCACCCTCCATTGCCCATAAAAACCCACCCTTCCCCGTCCCCAGGAAGACCAACCTCACGCCCATGTGCAATATTTCTGCCCCTTCTGTGGTTGCTTCCCCCAAGGATGCCCATGTTTCATTGCAGGGGGAGGCGCTTCTGGAGAGTGTCACCTCCCATGGAAACTCCTTTTCCTTGATGCCTTGTGGCCAAAATGCAACTTTTGGGTAGATCTTTGCGGTGCCTCCAACTCCTCTGCCAGACCTGTCCCTTCCCAGCGCCAGTCAATGTTCCCAGTGGGTGTGATGCTGCTGTAATCGCCTCTACCGATAAATGATGGACCCCACGATATTGGACATAATTCCCAGGCCAAGGCAAACCTCATTTGCTCTGACACTTTCCCTGGACAGGATTTGGATTTTCGGAGGACCTACCATGCTTTGAGCTCCATCGATGCTCACCGGGGAGGCAGCCCTGTGAGGGCAGTGGGGTGTGTGGACCCCATCACGGGTGGGGTGAGGCATCGGTGTTGGCTCAGGAGAGCTTTAGACCCCAGAAATACCAAAATTCAGCGTGCACCGGGCTGGTGCTGCCATCAGCCTCCTGCTCTGGTGAGCTCAGGGATGGAGCCCAGTGCCTTGGGCTCCCTCACCCCTTGCAAAATATTTGTGCATTGGAAAAAAAGAGAGTGAAAAGGGAAAGTTCTGGCCCATATTCAGAAGCTCAGTGCCGGCTGATGAGGAGCCTGTTGTAGGTTTGGCGGCGACAGTGAGTTTTCCTGGTCAAAGGATCTTGCCCTGGGTCCCAGGGTGGGGGCTGTCCTGCCCCGCTCTTCACATGCTGAGCATCCCTCAGCAGATCATAGGCCCCAGTATTCCCCCCTGACTGCGGATTTGGGACCCTGTTTTGGATGCTTCTACCCTCCCGCTGGAGAGCACCGATGGCCCCCAGCTCCTGAACATCACCAGGATCTGCAGCTTCTTGGTACCGCTGAAAATAAGGCTTGAAGCATCTCATGCTTGGAAATGTTGGCCTTAACCTCCTCGTGCCTCAGTTTCCCCAACAGTGAAATGGCTTGGGTGAGCCTTTCCCCCTCTGGAGAGCGGTTGGATGTCTGTGCCCAGGGTGCTGGTTATAGCTCACGGTTGGGACCAGCCAGGTTTGGCAGGACATACCGACCAACGGGCACATGCGGGGTGCCGGGAGTGGGACATGAGCCTCTGGGTTGGAGTGTACATCCCCGAATAATTAATTTTGGTCTCGTTCTTACCCTGGCTCATTACTAAAAGTGAGCAGCCAGCAAGGCCTGGTTTGTTTCTGTTCGTATTCCTGATGCCTGGCTGAAATAATGCCGCGGCAGCCCTGGTGTTGGGAAGGGGCCCAAAGCACAGCCAGGCAGAGGCGAGGGTCTGGCCCCGGCAACTGCAGCGTGTCCCCCACCACCTCTCATTTGTCCTCGTCGGTGTTGCCCCATTAAAATGCTGTGTCTGTATTTTCCTTTTCCCCCCTCATTTTTCTGTTTGTGCGCTGACTGTTGCTGCTTCATATCCGTCTTTCCTTGAGCTCTGGGGCTGGGCTGAGCTGATCTGTTCCCCCTCCTGAGGGAGAGGATGCAGGAGAAGGCTCGGGGCGCAGATCCCCCCCATCATGGCACAAAGCAGAACCCGAGAGAGAGAAGCGAAGCCAGTTTTTCCTCCAGAGCAGCCCTTAAAATGCTGGGATGCGTAACGAAATCGGGCAGCCCCCATGGAGCGCTCCCCGACGGGTGGGTGCACAGGGGTGTTTGCAGGTGGGGACCCCAGACCCCCCGTCTGTGCTGGGTACCAGCTGCATCTCACCCGACTGTGCAGAAGTGGGTGCCCGTTGGTGCTGGCCTCCTATGCCAGCATCCCAGTTGGATTAGGGGGGTTGAGGCTGTGAGACCCTCATCCCAGAGCCTCCGCTCCCCCCGAGCGGGCAGGGATGCATGTAACCAGCTGCCATGGGGCTGCACGGGCCCAGGTGTGGAAGGGTCTTGGGGTTTTGGGGTCTCACCCAAGCCCCATTCGGAGCAGGCCCAGGCGTGGGATGGGGGCAGCTGAAACCACTGGCAGAGTTGCCCTCTTCCCAGGATCAGGGGGGTTGGAATGGGATGGGTGGGTATCCAGCAGCCAGCTCACTGTCCCATTATCCCCAGCCCCTGGGTAAAGGGTGGATCTGAGGCTTTTTGAGGGGGCATCAGCCCCCCTCCTTCGTGAAGGCCTTGGTGGGGAGAGAACTGGCCAGGGTGGTGGCTGATGGGGCAGAAGCGAGGGTGAGGGGTGAAGGAGGGACCTGACAGCCCCAGTCCCAGTGCAGCATGTTGGGGGTCACCCTGCAGAGCAGTTTTGGGGTCTCAGTTACACATGCCAGCCCTGAATGTTCCAGCGGCACGCAGGAAAGCCATCCTTCCCTTCTCTCTCTCTGCTCCCGCAGCCCCCAGCCCCAGGCTGGGTGCTTTGTCCCATGGGACCCCTGCCCAGGGGCGGGGGACAGTGAGAAACAGCCTCTCCAGCAAAGAGCCTCGTTTGCAAAGATGCCGCCTGTTCGTGTGTCCGTGCCGGTGTCCCGGCTTGCATGCCCTGCCGCCTTGTCCCGAGATGACTCCACAAGCAATCCAAGCAACGGCGCGGTCTGGGATCAACACCCAGCAGAACCCAGGAACCGTGTGACAGTGGAAATAAAAGCTTAACGACAGTAACGAAGCTCCCATGGTCTGTGATGTGTGCAGGGGGAAGGCAGGCAGGCTCTGGGGGAGCACGGTGCTGCAGCTGTGGGTGGGGATGCACTGAGCCAGGTCAGCAGGCACCATGCCCACACGCTGTGATGAGCTGTCAGGTCTCAGCTCCAGGCAGGGGGCACATCAGGGACTGCTGACCCCTGTAACACAACCCCATCCAGCATCCTTTACCCAGACACAGCTTTTCATCTGCCAGGCCCTTCCCCTCGGCCGTGCCCACATCTCTTCTTTCCTGCAGCAGACCCCTGCAGCTGTGCCGTGCCCTACTGCACTGTCCCCATCCCCTCTGAGCCCCCTTGTTGGGCTGGGAGCCGTTGGGTCGCTTTTGGCACACATCTGTTTAAGATCGGCTAGAACTGTGCCTCAGCCCGTAGCGGAGATGCCCTGGGCAAGCAGAGAGCTCAGATTTGGCTTTTCACGTACCATGGGATGGCATTGGCCGTTCTGCCCTGCCAAGTCTTTTGGAATGAGCGCTACGAGGCCCCCCTGCCAGCCTGTCTTCGTTTGTTTGCTCTCCCTAACGAGCCTGACTAATTATTTGGCTAAAGGAGATGCATTAACGGTCTAAACAAGAAGGCTTGTGTTTCCATAGGGGGGGTTTGTTTGGGGGTGCTGTGTGCCAGCACATGCAGGCACCCCAGGATTTATCCAGGGAGTGGGCGAGGACAGGCAACGGTTACCCTGAGCCTGTGCCCTGCTTTGCTGTGCTTTGACCCCCAGCAAGGAGGGGGTTAAAGCCGAGCTGGTGCAGGTGCTTCTGGCACTGGGAGCACTGGTGGGTGTGGGAAGGGTTGGCTGGGGGTAATTTGAATTGAAAAGCTGTTGGGGTCTCTCTATGCCAGCAGCTTTGAGGTGCTCCCTGCTGGGGTGCAGGATGGAGCCAGGGTGCAGGGGTAGTGGCTGGGGGTGCTCTGTGGTGGGTTTGATGGCCCTGTGGGGTGAAGGAGTCCCCTCCGCCCCCCCCGGGCTTGCAGTGAGCATGGAGCTGGGGGTTGCGAAGCCTGGGGAGGACAAGGGGCTGCAGGTAAGTGGCTGGGGGGCAGGCCACCGGGAACAGTCCTCACT
>NW_010239313.1:23414-24902 GCF_000690775.1 Eurypyga helias
CGTGGGGATTTCGTGACTGCACCGCCCGCAAGGGTGGGATCTTCCCTCACCCTGGGGCTGTGCTGGGCTGAGCCCAAGCTTGCAGGGACATGTGGGGCACGAGAGAGTCCTGCTGCTCAATGCGGGGATGTGGGATGGGTGGTTCCCATCACACCCTGTCCCCTGTGTCTGGGCGATGCAGGGCTGAGCCTGGTGAGTGCTGGGGGCCGGAGGAGGAGGGGTGCTGCGCCTGGGGCAGGATTTGGCTCTTGGTGTACAGCCTCACCTGGAGCCGGCCCTTGGCTGTAGCCTCTTCCGAGGCCTCATGGTGGGCAGTTGAGCAAGAGCAGAGGGTCCCTCTGGAGCAGCCATGAGCTCAGTGCTCTGCTTCCAGGACAGCCAGGAAAAGCTCCAGTGCTCCCGGACAAGGGCTGCCTTTCCTGGCCAAGGGCTGCCTTTTCCAGCCTTGTCCTGGCTCTAGCTTTGTCTGCGCTTTGCATGGCTATTTGTTCCTCATTGCCAGGGCAGCTGCACTGGGGACCCCCTCACCGACGCTCCCCAGAGCGCCTTGTTCCCCATCACCCTGTTGCAGACCCTATTCCTGGAAGGGCCCTTTGCCTGGCAGAGGGGGAGTTGCTTCCTTGGGGTCCCTTTTGCAGCTGGCTCACCCCCCACCCCAGCCATGGCTTTGGCAGGGTTTCCCCAGCCTACACTCAGCTGCGAGCCCCTGTGTCCTCCCCTAATGTCTGTCTCCCCGCAGCAGAGCTGGGGGCTCTCTGGGCTGGAGGTGGGGGGCTGTCAGGGCTGGGGAGGAGGCCTGGCCAGTGTTTTTAACAACCGTGTGGGCTGCAGCACCTGCTTCCCAATCCCTGCATCCCCATCCCGGCTTCCTCCACCTCCCACCCACCTCCCTGCTGCTGGCTCTGAAAGTCCAGTTTTCCCTCCCTTCCTCCCTCCCAGAAGTTGAGCGCTGGAGGAGCAGGTCTGCAGCTGTGGGTGGCTGGGTGACCCCCCCTTCCCTGCCACACGTGTCCTCTTGCACCTTGTGTCCAACCCTGGTGCTCTGGGTATCTGAGAGAAGGAGGAGAACGAGGACAGAAGGGGTGTCTCTGGCACCCAAAGGTCTCCCCCAGGATGCCACCCCATGGAGGGGTGTTTGTGGCTCTCTGGCTGCTGCTGGCCCCCAGTTTTGCCGCATCTCCAACCGGCACAGGAGGGACCACCCTAGCCTTTGTCTGCAATGTTACTGGCTCCATGTACGATGACCTGGTGCAGGTGGTGGACGGGGCTTCGCGTATCCTGGAGCGGATGCTCAGCAGAAGCATGAAGCCCATCAGCAACTACGCACTGGTCCTCTTCCACGAACAAGATAGGGCTGGGACAGGGCGAGGGTGGGTGTCCTGCCACGGGACGGGGCTTTGGGGAGCTGGGCTTTGGTTCTGGTCAGATTTAGGGCTAAAGTGGGTGCTTACCACGAGCCTGCGCTGGCGAGGAGAGCTGGGGGGGAGC
>NW_010239314.1:0-6079 GCF_000690775.1 Eurypyga helias
CTCTTTCCTGACTGAACCCAGAATACTTGGGAACAGCAAAGAAATACCAGAAAACAGAGCTGCACTGCTTAGAGCCCTGAAAAGTTCAAACAATATTTGATAAGTGAAAAATGGACAGCAAAGTGATTTTGTGAAATAAAAATAAACAAGTTCTTTATATTTCTGGATCATGTTTTATTAAATCAGGAGAACTGTAAGTGAAATAGGTTACAGGAGGTTAGCTTGGGTAGAGCGTCTGCTGTGTGCTTGTTCTGTGTTACGCACAGCAGAGCTGAGGTGTCTGGGTGTTACTATAGTCTAAACAGAACACAGCAACAACTGTCAGCCCAGGCATAAACAAAAATAGAGTACAGGCTCATCGAAACACACTATACTTTATTTATACAGCTCATGTTAATGCATCTAGGCCTTTACATGCTATCATTTTACATCACATCTGGTAAGGAGTCAAATTTTCTAACTCAGACCTTGATAACAAGGGCATATTTCAAGTCTTCTTAAGGACTTACTATCTAGTGCTTTCTAATCCCTCTCAGACTTGGCCTGGCAAGCAAATCTGAAGGATTACCTGTTTCCAGCCTTTTGCATTCTGCTTGTAACAACACTGCGCCATAAATGGTAACATCCAGTGTACGAGTAGTAATCAACAATCTGCATATCATGGATTTCAGTGATGAAAAACTTCTATGTTTCTCCAGTTACAACATTGCTGATGTCTGAACTTTGATTACAGTAAGGCTAGAACTTGGTCTCAACACAACTAAGGTTGGCTCATGATCAGTGGAGTCTCCTTTTAGATTTGACACCGACGGAGAAATTTTAAGAAACTTTATCCTAACCTTAGATGGTAATTTTAGGAACTTCAGTGCTATTCAGATGTTGAAATTCAGAGATAACTGCCTAAGTTTCAGTATGTAAAGACCAGCTTCTGCTCATAATGAATACATCAATATTTCTATTGACTTCAGTGGACACAGAATTTGGGTTTCCAAAAAGAAAACATTGATCTCAGTTTGCCTTAAAATATTCTGTGAAAAAAAGTTCACTTGCTGACCTAAATTGAATCTGAAACTAAGGACTCATGTTACAGACATGCTCTGAATTATGTATGAATAAATAGACAAAAGAATGAAAGATTAAAAAAACAAACAGCAAAACCCAAACCCAACCAAACCAAACCAACCAACCAACCAACCAAACAAACAAAAAACACCACTCCTACAATTTAATAAGAAAAGGAAGGTTTAAGAATTAGAGGTGGATGCAAAACAGTCCCTGGAAATATGAGTACACCTCGCTTGGTCTAGCCCAATGTCTATCTGGGACAACAAAACACCAGACACCAGAATATCTTTAAAAAATGATCTTATTAAATTGTGTGGCATTATCCAGCAAAATCGGAATATCAGATAATTTCTAGAAAGTAGGAGAAGATTGTGAAACATATTGGCATGAGCTATTGCTTCTGCCTTTGTTGAACTAATCCTGTAATAAAAATAATATTCAACAAATGCAGCAGTAGGTGTCTACACATCAGATTTTTTGATGAATACGTTTTTTCAAGTTAGGTGGCAGAGAAGTCATATGATTTTTTTTTTGCAATGCTAGATGTGAAAAAGAAAAACCTTATTTACATAGAAGTAAAGGCTTTTGAGCTTTTTTGCCCCTCTGAATTAGTTGCATGCTGACCTAAGAAACTGCAGAATCTAATTAGAAAAGATAATTTTTGCTCCCAGTTCACTAAATCTTGTCTTCTTTCAAATATTGCTAAAACATTTAGATTGGAAACTGATCCCAGAAACTATGTGAACTCCTTACCAATCAACAAATTTAAGTCTCCTGAATTTGGTTCCAAGAGGTCCAACAATATTTTCTACAGCGACCACAAGAAATTCTATTTTTGTTCATCAGCGTGCTAACTTTCCTTTCTGTTATCATTTGTTTTGACTCAGCGTATTAACCCAGACAATACAAAGAAGGAAAGAGAAAGCATTGATGAGAAAATTCTTTCATTAATATCTAAACCATGTCCAGTTAAAAACATATAAAACCAGGAAAGACCATGACAGTGTGTTCAGTGTTAGCAATAATATTATAACATCTTTGTTTAAAATGTAGCTCAGGAATAGTTATACCTTTTGCCATAAACTTAGAATGTAATCCAGAGAGTCAATTAACCCATCAAGCCTTTTTCCTTTCATTCTTAACTGACTTCTCCCAGTACATCATTTCCACCTCTGAATTCATCCTGTCAGAAGGAAGAAGTATGATTTTAGAGAAGCAGCAGCAAAACTATCATATTCTCACGTGATGAATAATTACTATCAAGAGGGAAGTACATTATATTTCACATCATCAAAACCCATAAAAGTCCTGGAGACCACTACACCATTGGATAGAGTAGAAAGCTCTATTGGCATCAAGAGATTATTTTCTTCAACTGTAACAAGACTAGGGAGTTATGTGGTTCATATTTTGTGACAGCTAAAGAAAACAGCTACAGAGGAGATGATAATCAAAGCCTTATGCCTTCTGCAAGTCTAATAGCCATTACTGCTGGTTTTCATTTTATTGTAGTAATTTATGAATTTTTCTAAACAGTAAACTCAGTAATGTACAGTAGTCAGACTAGTGAGTCTGTTTTAATGAAGGAACATTCTGTTCAGATCTGAACAGTTGGCATAAATTTGAGCTTTCCATTTGTGACTATCATAAACATTTCACAGTCGGACTGTGAGTTAGGGAGGAGCTGTCTGCCCTAAGTGTGGAAACAGAATGGAAATGAAAATGCAAAACAAATAAATAAAGCAAATCAGTGCTCCTTCTTTCAAAGTTCCTTCTGAATGTCTCTTGTAACTGAAAATCTGCTTTTGTTTATTGTTATGACCCGTTAGGAAAGTGATATAAATCTTCATTTTTATTTTATATATAAAATGTTGTAAAGGAAACAATAAAACATATGTTTTGAAACTTTTGAAAAACCTTTAAATGGGAAATATCTTTTTTTCAGCAAAAAAATTTCTTAATTTTTCCTGAATAAGATCTTGTGAAGTATGCTTTTTTGTAAAAAAAAAAAAAAATCCACCCAAACAAACAAACAAAAACCCAAACAAAACAAAACACAAAAAAACCCACCAAAAATTTATTCATCAAAGGGGCCTGATTTGACATGAAACCATCTCAAGAAATGTTCTAAAAAGGATTAAAATGGGATGTCAATACAGCATCTGGTCTCCTAGTGTATTGCTATTTATTTAGAAGTCCAAGGTCTAACACTGAATTGTTCTATGTGTTTTGTATCAATGATAGTCTTTATCTGTTATTTTTCATTTAAGAACTTTCTTACAATTTTCTGTTTAAGCTCCGTAGAGCACCAAATTGATTGATGACCCCAACTCACACTGGCAACGTGTCTACCTGAAAGCATTACATGGCCTTCCTAAAGTTAGCCAGCTGCATACCCTTTCTCAGCCTGTATGTAAATGGTATGTTTTATTCAGACAATTGCTGCTAACAATGGATTATGTTATCCATATATCTGCTTCCCCTTAGGACCTATAGAGAGACGGAAAATTTGACTTGTAGGATATGAAAATTTATTTCTAGTGTGCAAAATCTAATGAAAGATGTTTATACAGCAGGAACACTAACAAATGAAGAGCCAGGGAACCAAACTTATGTCACTTATATCTAAATATCAATGAATTTTACTGCCTTGTGGGAATTTGGAAATTAAATAAAAATTCTTCTTTGGGCTGAAGTGTGTGATTTACTCTACTTCGCCAGGCTTAAGCTCAAAAAGCTGACTTACACATCTTTATAGCAGATACACATCTTGCGTTAATGAAATGGAAGTTTGGAATAATCTCCTACACAAGGGCTGGAATTACACTGAAAGAAGCATATTATGCTACTTGAAAATTTTACTGTCAACAGGCCAAGATTAAAGTCCTCAGCAACAAAGTCACAGTGTGACCCCAAGCATCCTGAGGTCCTCCTTGCACAATGGAAGCTATAGGCACAGAACCTGTCCTTGAAACAACAGTGTTAAAGACAAACAGCTCCAGATCAGTTTAGGTGTTGTTTCAGCCCCAGAGACATCATACAGGCAAAAGCAAATCAATTTGAAGTAATTTCTAATTGCTTCTGTTAGAATGAAAATCTCATAAAACACAGTCCTCTGTTACAACACACTTTAAAAAAGAAAAAAAGTATTCATTCTCTTTTCATTTGCAAGAAATTATGAAAGGGGATACAGACAATGAAAAAGAATATGTCCTGGCTCCCTTCTCGTGCAATTTACATTAAGAGCAGCACAGGTTAAAAAGATAGAATATAATTTAGCTGGAAATTTGCTGTCAAAAAAAAAAAAAAGGCAAAAAAGCTGCAAATGCATATAAGAACATAATATTTTTTCCATTATTAATATTTCTTACTGTACACAATAGCAGAAGAAAGCCTTCCTTTAATAAATGGTCTTGCACTAGCTCGTTAATAAAGCATTAACTGATAACCCTAAAATCACTGTGTTTGCAAGATGACAGTGTAGCTCCCAGCAATTAACACTCTGTGCCTACAGCATTACATTTTCCAAGGAACTACTCAAGTGTCTAAAGCAAGTGTTACGGTATTCTACACTGGGAACTTGGACCAGTTATACCTCCACACCTGAAGACATCCTCCCTAGCTGTCTTCAAGGCCAGGCTGGATGAGGGTTTGAGCCGCCTGGTCTAGTGGAAGCTGTCCCTGCCCATGGCAGGGGATTGGAACTGGATGGTCTTTAAGGTCCCAAACCATTCTGGGATTCTGGGATTCTAGAATTATGGACCAGCTATATGACAGTGGCGTTAATAGCTACAAGTGTTTTCTTCTGTAACTGAGGAGCATACTGGAGACAATGCTGACAACAAAATTAACATCCATGAAACAGCTTCAAACAAATCAATACTATTAACATCAATGAGATATTGTCTTAAATTACTAGTATGTTATGCAAAATTTACTGCCCTATATGTTTACTGGATAAACATTTTGTAACTGAAATATTTCCATCTGAAAATTCTGACCTCAGTCATAGCTTTTCCTTAGTTTTTCTCAGATTTAGTTGTATGAAATCATGGGGAACAAGCTTTGAGCCTAGTCCGAAGTTATTTCAGAGTAAGTTAAGACTTGCTATACCATTTTCTATTCCCTGGTTCTGCGAATCACATTTGCATTTCTAAGATGAGCTGTCTGAATAAAGAATGAAAAAAGAACTCTCAAAAAGGAAGTAACACTGAAATCAGTTCTGACATAATCATAAGTAATTAATAAAGAGGACCCTGGGACCTACCGACTAGTCAGCCTCACCTCATAAAGCGCAGATTCTCCTGGAAGTTAAGTTAAAGCACATGGAACACAGGGACGTGATCAGATACAGCCAGCATGGCTGCACCGGGGCCAAATCATGCCTGACTAATCCGGTGGTTTCTGTGACAGACTGACCGCATCAGTGGACACAGGAAGAGATACAGATGCCATCTACTACAACTTCTGTAAACCCTTTTATATAGTCCCCAGTAACACTCTTGACAGTGGGAGAGATATGGATTTAATGGATGGACTGTGAGATGGATAAGGAATTGGCTGGATGGCCATGTCCAAGGAGTTACAGTCAATGTCTCAGTGTCCAAGTGGAAATGAGTGATGTCCCTCAAGGGTCTCTGCTGGGACCAACACTGTTTATATCTGCACAGATGACATAGTGGGATTGAGCGCATGGTCAGCAAGTTTGAAAGAAACCGACAAGCTGAGTGGATACACATGAGGGCAGGGATGTCATCCAGAGGGCCCTGGACAGGCTGGAAAGGTGGGACCGTGCCAACCTCACGGAGTTCAACAAGGCCAAGTGCAAGGTCCTGCACCTGGGTTGTGACTATCCTCAGTAACAATTCAGACTAAGATACGAATGGACTGGGAGAAACCCTGTGGAGAAGTGACAGTGGTGGATGAAAAGCTGAACATGAGCCGGCTGTGTGTTCTGGCAGTCCAGAAAGGCAACCATATCCTGGGCTGTACCAAGCGCAGTGTGGCCACGAGG
>NW_010239314.1:6139-19004 GCF_000690775.1 Eurypyga helias
CATCCAGCTGTGGAACCCCCAGCATCAGAAGGATATCAACCAGTTGGAGCGAGTCCAGACCTTCCAGAGATGATGATCAGAGGTCTGGAGCACTTCTGCTATGGGACAGGCTGGGAGTGTTGGGGGTGTTCAGCTTAGAGAAGGTGAGGCTTCCAGGAGACCTTGTAGCAGATTTCCAATACTTAAAAGGGGCCTGCAGTAAAGATGGCGAGGGACTCTTGGTCAGGGAGGATAGTGATATTAAAAGAGGTAACAGTTTTGATCTGAAAGAGGATAGATTGGGTATAAGGAAGACATTTGTTATGATGAGTCTGGTAAAACACTTGAACAGATTGCCCAAAGAAGCTGTTATCCCACCACCAGAAGTGTTCAAAGTCAGGTCAGATGGGGTCCTAAGCAACCTGATGTAGTGAAGGATGACCCTGCCCATAGCAGGAAGGTCAGACTGAATGATATTTGAAGGTCCCTTCAAATACAACCATTGTATGATTCTATGATTCACCTTACTGTGCAGAAAGTATCTTTGCAGAAGATGATTCTGCTTTTGGTCTGTCTAACTAAAGAGCTGGATTAAGGCTTGAGAGTTGTGACTGCTTTTTTCAACAGCCTGAGACATAATCTTAGAAAACTTTTCCCTTTAACCTCTTAAAAAAAACCCCAAAAAACAACCAACCAACCAACCAAAAAAAACCCCTACCCTTTCTATCTTAACCATTATGGACTGGAAAATTCCTTCTTGCTAGAAAAAAAAGACAAATAAAAAAGTCCCGTATGTGAAAGATAATCCTGTAAACTTCTTAGTAACAACCGGAACTATTTCATTACCAGACATCATTGAATATGGATAATTGTGTTACAAACTGGAATAGATGCACAGAGTCAGATATGAGATCACCAAAGTTTTCAGACTGAAATTATGTCTGAAGGGTAAGTCCCTCTGCCTTAAGCTACACCTGACCCACTTCATTTATTAGCAAGACAGTCTAAAATGATGCTTTCCAGGGTGACAAGAAATGGCTGAGATCCCTCCGCCTGTGAGTGCCTTAGGGAAGCAGCCACCTTGGCTGCCACACAGTGTCACTGGCAGGGCGCGGCAGCCCCACAAAGCAATCACTTGTGCTTGCATGCACAGACACGACATCCCCAGGCCATCACACCTTTTCACGCCTCTGCCCTTCTTACCGAGCGGCTTTTGAACAGAGGCACTGTGGACCCAATCAGGCTGGTGCAATAGCGAACTATGTAGACACCTCCAAGCCACGTACTCAGTTCTCCCTGCCTGAAAGAACATGCGGTGGTTTCTGAAGCAATGATGAACAAAAAAGTTACGCAAAAACATGATGACATTCATGTCTGTGTGTTGATTGATTTCCCATGTGGACATTCCCAATTTTGAAGAAAGTTGTTTTTTACTTTGCCATTTGTGGATAGCTCATGGTTTAGAACCATGCCCAAAATCCATGCTTAAGATTTAATTAAGACAAAAATGACTCAATCCACTGTTTGCCCTCCATGTGCAATACAGAGTGCCATCCGTCCAGTATGTGCCAACGTTGCAGCTGTGGGAAACAGGTGTCATATTTGGGATGCCAACCACAATCAGCCTCTACCCACAACAGAAAAGTGAATGCTGCTTTTTCTGACCTGATGCATAAAAACAAACAAAGAAAAAAAAATCTGAAAGACTGTTCTGGGGGACTGCGTTCCGCAGTATCTCTCCTGGTGCCTCTCTGCAGTGGGTCACCCAGCCAGCTTTCTGTTTCAGGCAAAAAAGGGATTTGGGTTTCCTGACCAGCTGTCTTCTGTCACCCCACAGTTGGAACTTAGTTTGGTTAATGTGAAGATGTAGCAGAAATACTCAGATCTAACCTTAAATTATGTATGGAATTATGCCAGAATAGGTCTTCAGTAAGGCTATCTGAACTCTAGCAACTTTTAAGCCAGGTATGCTTTCTTTGTCAGTGATCATTTATTCAGAGCCCAGAGGAAGACAAACAATGCACATTCATTTACCATTCATCATTATTTTACCATCTTTCATGCAGTTTTATAAGAGTACAATTAGAGAATCCAGTTCTGCAACCTGTCTTGATTAGGAAAGGTCAAATAGGATTTGTTTACTACTTTATGGCTGAAAAGCCTGTCACTGAAAGCTGATTTTATCAAGTTAGGAATTACAACAAACAAACAAACAATCCGTAACATTTTAAAATAAAAATAAATTAAGATCTAAATTTTGCAAAGTGAGAGTGTAAACCAGGTAGATAGGAATCCATTTTAGGCTAATGTGGTGGCTTAGTTAAAATTATTAATAGAAACTTCAGACACTTGGGAAATTATGTCCCTAGAAGAAGTACAGGGCATTTTTAAAGTAACACTTCAAAGTAGTATTTGAATTAATTTGACTATATTAATGGAAAGGTGAATGAAATAAATTTATCTAAATTTACTGCATATTCTTATTTCAGCACTGACCCTGAAGTGACAAGTTATTAACTTGTTCTTAATTTTAAAATTTTACTGCCTCTGTAAGTACAATCTTGCCAGCATTTTAGTGGAATTAGAGAAATATTGTCTACATGCCAAATATATTTGTTTCACATTTAAACAGTAACTCAAAAGTACAAAATCAATTTTTCATTTATCTCTAACCTGTATATTTTAACTAACTATCAATACCACTCTTTTCCATGAGTATAAGTCTTGGCAGAATTCATTACTGAAACACTGCTGGGGCTTTAGTTTATTGAAGACGTTACTATGAGTAATTCTCAAAAACAAAGATAAAAAAAACAAAGCAAAATACTTCCTACTTCCCTTTCTTCTACAGTAGATCCGCTTTCTGGTGAAACCAAGTGACCAGTGAGTTATCATGCTAATGTTGGGGAGAAGTAGCAAAAGCCCACAGAGAAGGTACAGGAGACTTGGGATGTTTTCCTACAAATACTTGTAGCAAACAGAAATCTATGCATTTTCCATAAATGCAGCAATTTTTATAAATTTAGGTCAGATGTTACACCATTCTGATGACATCAGAAATCTTCTGCTCAATTCTACTTTTCGTGATGTACTTCCATCTAATTATACATTGTCCATCACAAATTCCAGATATAATTAGATCTGTATATTTTCTATTTTGGGAAAAAAAATCCCTTTGGAGCTCTCAGCTATCTTCCTGAATATTTATTTGGTTGTCCCTTTTCTTCTGAGAGGAACTGGTTATTTATTCCTATTGGCACTCTACACAATATACTTACTTCTTCCACAACCCCTCAAAAAACTCTGTCTCAATGGAAAGAGATGCAGCCATTCTACAGTAGTCCAGTATATCTGCTCAACCTATACCAAGTATTTCTTTTTTAAGATTAGTAACAAGAACTTTATAGTATAATGTGCTTTGTACCCCTGCCAGAACAGTGCAAATGTGTCTTCTGCACTTCAACAAAGGTTCTCTTGTTAGCTGGAAATGAACACTGATAATTAATTACAGGCTGTCCTCAAAATATTTTTGAATTTTTCTGAATCTTTGTGAGGTCTCTTTTAAATGTTTTTGTTTACCATTTAGAGAAAGATATGCCAGAAGATCTTATCACATTAAAAACTCTTTAAAAGTGTGTGACAAGGGTGAAGAAAGTGGAGGAATAGGTGAAAAATAAACAAAACGATTATTTTCATCAATTAAAGGAATTAATGCAAGGCAAAAAACCTAAACAAAAAAATAAGTCTCAAATATAAAAAAGATTTGGGTGGGTTTTTTTCCCCCTGAGGATTAGCATTTTGGAATCCTATAAATTTAGTTTATTTACCTTTAAGAAATGTAAATATGGTAATTTATTCATTATAAGGACTGAAACTACGAAGGATGTCTTCACAGTGATGTTTCCCATCAGCACATAAGACACAGCCACAAGACTCATAAAAGCCCTACACTTGCCTAAGGTGTAAAAGTACAGGACACCTGCGTGTCCTTTGAAGTATGGCTACAAGGGCGGAAAGCCCTTCTTTCTCACTGGTCTCAGTTCCAACTGAAAATAAAGGACGATATGTATGGAATGCAGTCACATACCCAGAAGCATTTTACTAATCAAAAGCTATCCAGTATATTTTGTTTGTTTGTTTGTTTTTACCATTACTGCTATATGCATTTCAGATATGAGAATTGTCCTAAAAAGTAGGATAAATTATTTGAAAACATAAACTGAAAATACATTATAAAGCACAGTGTGTTTACTTTAAAAGACCTCAGTAAAAGAATACCTTCAAAGGCCAAACTTCTACTACTTTCTCTCAGTTGTTAATTCAGAATTCATTGCTCTGTTAAATACTTTTATTTGAGAAATTGCAGAAGTTTCCTTCCGATTCCAGTAATATTTTTTTATCATTGAGTGTATTAAAAGTTGTGGTTATAAATTACAATGGTAATTTGAGGGTGAAGATAAAAGGCTCATCATTTGAGCCTGAAACACACCATGAAGGGATTGTGTAAGCTAGGCATGGTACTGTCCTTGAATTAGTTCACTAGACGGCATACTAAGGAGAGAACACCGTAGCGTCAGCGTAACCTTGTACGTGGGTTTTCCCTTTGAAGTACCAGCCTTTCTCTTTAAGCAGCCATCTCCAGAGTAAGAAAGCATTTTGAAAACTAAACCCTCCTCTGATTGAAAAGGAAAAATCCTTCCTCTGATAAATGAAATTGCACTTTAACTGGGGTGATTTTCCTCTTCAGTCCTTACCTCAGGGCTCACACCGGTCTCTACAGGCTGTTATTTTTGGAGACGGCACTCGTTCGCTCACAGGTGGAGCAGCAGCCTTCCACATCTAGCTCTGAGGTGAAGTGGAGAGGAGTAGAAGTGGAAAGCCAACGGCGCCCCTCCAAGCAGACCCCCCTGGGGCAGCAGCAGCCCTTAGTCAGAGTGCTTCAGCGGGTTTCAACTTGGGTTGTTGCTGCTTTGACGTTAACGGGACCATTCATAGAGGAAGATGGATAAAACCAATGCCTCAGAGCTTACAGCACCGCTGCCCTCAGTGACTCTCAAAGAAATCCCAGTAATGTCCATGGGTTTGCACAATCTTGGAGTGACAGGGCTGAAATTGTTATTATTTATTTAACTGAAGGGAAGGAAGTGAAAGACGGAAGGTGACAGCCCTCGCAGCATCCCTCAGCCTGACAGACACGCTCACTGCTCTCTGAGATTGCCCTGCTCCCTGAAGGAAAGATGAACGCAAGGCAAAAGCTGGAATTCAAACAGCGGGTGAGCATCCCAGAATCTGGTCAGTACGTATCAGAATAATAAAGCTTTCTTGACTACCAAAAACTGTGTTTAGAGGAAAAAAGTCTGTCATTCTTATTTAGTGAAGTAGTATCCCCCAATCCACCATCGCCATAAATCTAACATTCAATTACTGTTGCACTTGAACTGAGCGAGCTGACTATTTAGTGACCCGGCAAATGTGTCACTCTCCACGGGACACCGTTCTGCTCACCATTATCCATCTACCTGCTGCTACTCACAAAACATACATTTTGCTGACTACAGCACCAGTAACTCTTTTATTCTGTTTTATTTCTGCACACTGAATACCATCTTGGTAAAACGAATTCCTGTAATTAACATGCTCAGCAGAGCTGAGGAGCTCTATAATGGGTAAATGAAGCTGGGATATTACCACATTGCATAATTTACAACGTACCAAGTGTGAGCTCCTCACACCCACAGAATGGAACAGCCTTCGCAGCTGTAGAGTACAAAAAATGTGAAGGAATTTTGAGTAGTTGGGATCAGAGTCTTAAATCAAATGGATCAGGTACATTAATTAAAATGGTTTCCACTCAAAGTTCTAAAGTATTTTTTCCCCTGGGAGATTTACTCTTCTCTTCAGGTTCTTCTATCTGTCATCTCAGTCAGTTTTGCAAAAAATGACTCTTACTCGAATGCCACAGCCACTTCTTTTCTACTACAATTTAATTCCACATTTTCTCTGTATCCTGTCTTCTCTCTATTACCTCCCCTTTCAGAATCCTGATGCTTTTCTCCTTCATTGGCATGATTTTCCCCTTTTGGGGTGCTACGCAGTGCAGACATTCTTTCTTAACCTGTCCACACAGCTGTGCTAAAAGTATCATTTTCCCTCGCTTATTCAAGCATAAGAGGCATGATCTCACTCTTACGGGTCCAAGTGCTGTTTCAGATATCACAGGTTCCTTGAAAAATTATGAAAAAACTACAAATGCCACAGTTCTGTTTTTATAACAAGCACCTTGCTTACCAGGATGCTGCTGTCTAATTACGAAGAGCTACGTGATGCTAAGGGGTGGCTCATGAAAACAGGGAAAGGAAAGTAAAAGGACACACAGTAAATAACACACACAAGTAGCTAGGCAGATAAATCTGGGTGTGATCAATTGTGACCTTTTGAGAATGAACTAGAAAAGCCCCTCATAAATAATAAATCCTCTTTAAAAGTGAGAGTGGTTTCCAAATAGAAGGGGTCAAAACCACCAACAACAAGAATCATGATATAAATATTCTATTCACGTGTTTGGAAAAGTATGAAAAGAACAGTTAGGCATAAGATAAGCATGTTTTTAGAAATATTGGACCATATCATTAATTTTATTGGCTCAGGTATTTGCAATTACGTCAGTGCAACCCAGGCACTCTGGCCCTGATGGGGTCCCGTCGTCTGACTTGTCTTCATTTGTCATTCTAAAAGAAAAAATTCACTGCAAACACCCTAACTAAAATATTCCACTAAATATCTGAAAACTATGCTGTGAGTTGTAAAGAAACTTACAGGTAGAAGGTGCCTACAGACTTTTAAAGCGTGGGTCCTCACGTTCCTTCAACACACCGAAATGTAAGCACATTAGGGTTCTGTCATGATGATGAACAAGTGTGGTGCACTTTATTTAAGTTTGGGTTATAATTTTTACTTTTTTAAAGTAGCTGTCAGCATTCCATGAATATTGTAAATATCCATTTTTAAGTAGGAAGAACATAGCTGTCCACTTTTCCTCCTCTCTCTTCATAACATTTGCTAAATAATTACTGATTTGTTAACACAGTGTAGGCGATCCTAATATTTCGTAACTGAAATTAAAATAGATGTATTTTTGGCTCCTACATACCATGTGAAGAAACACTTCTTTAATTGCTATTACTGCATGTAATAAGCTTCTCCCAAATTCTGGTAACTGGTATTTTTTTAGACAGAACAAAAGTCAAGAATATGTTACAAGAAAAAAATAAATCATGAACATCTTTATTTTGAAAATGTCTAAATGAATAAAAGCAGCATTTTCCATCAAGTTTTTCATCAAAAATATTTTGAAATATTTCTCCCATGAGCTTCATTATAGAGTGAGTAGAATTTGCAAAATGTGTCTAAGGGCTATCAGGATTTCTTCTAAATTAGTGTAATTCTGGTGATATCATAATTTATATTAGTTCAGGATATGGCCTTTAATTTTCATACCAAATAATATGAATTTGACCTTGATGAAAATCAAAGGTATAGGGAATATATTAGGAATGTCCCATTTTTCTACATGTATGAATACTGCAGAAATAGCTTACTTTGTCCTGTTATGCTGGGTCTTTGATTCTGAAAAGCATCACTGTCCTTCTAACGTCCAAACTAAAACTAAAATCATACAGTTCTCGGTTCATTCCCTTTTTTCCATTCCCTCCCTCTTCTGAATTGACCTTTACGTCTGACTGAGGCACTGATCTCTTGTCTGACAAGACATCAAGAAACTGAAATGGTGGCTGCTTTCGGCTTAATTTATACGAATATTTTTAGAGTGAATACATTTGAATAAATGGTACGAGAGAGCTCTCCTTTTCGCGTAGTAGATGAAGGTGACTAGCAGCTATTTTAAATCTTCCAATTACAATTGCTCTGATTTTGCAAAATGATTTTCAAATAATTTTCCCCACTACAAGACCAAATTTTGCAGGGGAATGGCTCCAGAATGATTCTAAATCTATGCTGACTCTTCCACGGGCAGAAACAACAACGTGTGTGAAAAAAATTAATTTTACACAAATTTATTCTGCGTGCTGGCTGCAGTGAGAGAGTCCAAGCCATGGCCTTTGGAGCACTATCAGTATGCTTCAGAGACACAACACCAGACCAAGCACAGGGGCTGTACCTGAGCAAATTAAAACATTCAAGAGTAATCTTGAAAAAATCTTCATGACCCTCTGGGAAATTTGGAAGACAATTGTTTTTTTCTCATCCTGGTATTTATATAAAAAAGAAAGGAGCATATCACTTTTCTGCCTCCAGAGTCATCATTAAAATATTCGTATTCTACTGAGGTGATACACCTCATCCTTCATGCTTTTGTCTTTAAGAATGGCAGGACAATAGAATTTCCCCTTGTGATATTGTTAATAATATTTATGGTGACAGAAACCACTTTGGAAGAATTATTTGCAGAAAAATACCTCCTGGGTACCTTTTGGGTACCCATAGCTCCTTTTCCATATTCCAGGACAACTCACACAGACTGTGCTAGATGGTGTCTCCACTTGAGTGCTTTCTCAAGACTTGTCAAATTAGACTACTTTAAAGGTTTATCGACCTATAGTTGTTCTTATTTACACGGCTGGGTGACCTGTTCTTCCTTGCACACTCAGGGGCTTTTTAATGGATTTGGGATAGGGCTCTCATGGGGAGCTGGCAGGGCTCCTCATCACCAAGCTCTTGGCCACATCTTTTCACATCCTGTAGTTCATGGATTTCCATGCCTGGGTTCTCACCTGCATTGACATTCCCTAGCTGGCAGAAAGTCCTGTGCACAAGAGTAAAATGAGGCAGAACGCAGTGGCCTGAATGATTAAACATAAATATACAGTGAGTCTGAGAAAGATTGTCGAGTCTAAGGATGATTTAATTCACAGTGAGGCAGTAAACAAGGATGGAATAGAGCTCTGAAACTTGTTATTCAAGAATGAGACTTAACATTCATACCAAATGCTTCCAGTACCATTTCTAGTGCTACTGACATAATATACCAGAAATCACAGCTGTATTAAAAATAGAGATTATGAACCCAAGGTGTTAAATTGTGATCACCTATATATTTTTTAAAAATCTCTATATCAGCAGGCTGCTCTTATATAACAGATTTTTTATGTTTCTCTTTTTGCCAATCAGGAACCAAAAAACACTTCTTGGCATGCAAATTTTTCTTTCAATATCAAAATAAACCAACCCACTCGCTTCAGTTTTGGATAGTTATACACATTAACCTGATAAAGTCTCCTTTTACCTTTTATTATTACTATAGCTCAAGTGTCACCCTTGTATTGACAGTAATAGTATACAAAGTTATTCCTTTTTTTCCTGCTCATATACTTTCTGATTAATGAAATGCAGCACAGTATTTTACTATGATGAGCTCTCATTGCAAAGTTCCATACCAAAGATCGGTCTGCAGTGCTGAAAATGCAGAACAGAAAGATTTAAGGATGCACGGTAGTGTTGTGAGCGAGGCATGAAGGAAAGTCAAGGAAGGGTTGAATCTCTTATTTCAAGGGAGATGCACAATCTAACATGGTGCACTGCTTGTTATAGAAAATGGAAGCGGATTGGCATTGCTACTAAAAGGAGACAACAGATCTAGATCTCCGTTTTCTTAAGGTGTCTTTATCTTCTGTAAAAAACAATAAGAAGTGACTGCACAGTAGCCACTAATAAATAAAACTTTGTAACACAATGAAATCCCCTTTTTATTTGTGAATCATAACTTCACTTTTTTCCAGCAGGTTGTTTTTATAAGATTTTTTTTCAACTCTGATCAATATTATTACTTTTCAAAACCAAAGAATACTGAGGATCAGTTTCTAATTTCCAAACAGTAATTCTAGTCCCCTTTAAATGTAACCACTACCCGATGTTTGGGGGAGATCAGGGAAGAAACTGGAGTTTCTTTGACCAAATGAGTGGCACATCTCTCCAAATGAAGGTCTCGTTTGCTGTGCATCAGTTTTAAACATCTATTCATTTTATCGGTCTGTGGACATCTACCGTCCCTACTCCACAGCTTATTTCTGAACTTCATTTGGAAAATAAAGTCTGATATTCAGTAAAATTAAAAACTGCTAAGTAATTCCTTACATTTATTAAAAGTCCGATTATAACTCGGAGAAATGCATGCAGGCTATCGCATACATAGGAGTTCAAGATAACACCTCAAAAGACTGAAGTTCATTTTGGTAGTCTTAAGAATCAGCAGGTCTTGCAGCTCCCGTTTAAGCAAAAAATTCTCTAAGTGATTTTATGGGTGTGCATTTTGAATTTAGAAGAAGCCTAAATTTCATAAAAGGAGTGGTCAGAACTTCCTGAAAAAAAGACTCCTTCAGACTTTATAGTTTGAGCACCCAAAGCCACCTGTTACTTTTGATGGTATTAGACTGAATCATCATAGAGGAGTCAAGCACGGGAATTAAAATAAATGGTTTATACCTGAGGGGATCTAGTCTTTTAATTTACATACCATGTTACATATTTCTAGTCATTTTGACACAATTATTCCAATTTTCCTTTTCAGCCTGAAGAACAGTAGCTTCTGGTTTAGAAAACAGGAATTATGCCAGCTTTTACGTATTTTTGGGCATGCAGATCTGCTAACACTGAGAAACTTTAATAAATTATACACCAAACCCCTGGATAAGTGCTTTTTCCTACTATAGATCCATAGATTAAAAAGCAGAAAAAATACAATATTCCAGATTTTTTTTGTTTTCTGCTCTAGAAGTGTTCAAGAGATACTTTTTCCCTCAATACACAGAACCTTCAAGTTCAGGGAAGTTACTCAAGAAACACAAAAGTTTAAGCACAGCCATTAGAGTCAACAGAGATGACAGGGGAAATAATATTTAATTATTTCTAGAGAAGTGCTGCCCTCACATGAAGTTAGGCTATATCTGAGGATATAAAACACATCTCTCACCATGGTGGGCTGAAACTGAGGGTAGCTGCATTAGTCAAAATCCGTTCTTACAGTACTGGTGTCCATCTGAGGAAGGCAACTGAGTTAATCTCTCCACAAAAACACAGCATCGGGAACAGCCGATGTCATAATGTGGATAAACTTCCTGTCACTTTTACTCAAGTGAATGAACACAGGTTGTTGACTGCAAGTGCACAAAATAAAAGCACAGCACTGGCACCATCACAGTGTTGGTCTCTCCAGGATACCTCTTCATAAAAGAAAATGGGAACAACAGCCAGTCTTAAGAAACACACTTAAAAGATTTCTGGTTCAAATAACATTTACTGATGAGTAGATTATTTGAAACTATTAGAAAGAATTCCCATGCAGTAATTCCAGGTGAGAGTTCATATTTGTCCAGGAAGGTAAATTACTTAAATCAGAGTCAGGCCCCTAGTGGGCTATTAGAATAGACAATACTACCTCTAAATCTATTTTTCTTTTAATTTATTTTTTAATGTCCCAAACACAAAAATAAATAATTGTTGCTCCCATGGAAAATTTCAGCTGATGGAGTACTGAGATTTTTTTGTCTTTCTGAAAGAAATACGTATGTATGGACATATGTGGTGACATTCTGAAATAACCCCTTCCTTTTCTTTTCTTTTTTATTTAATTTTCTGGAACAGAAAAAGCCATTACACCTATACTGGTTCAGTGACTTACATTAACACTTTGTGTTTTCTAGATTAGTAAAGAAAGAGACATTCCTGAGATGCCTAAAAACTACTCAGGGGTTTTGGAGTTTTTTTGTTAGTACCTTAATGTGAAATCTGTAGTACAGAGAAAACTTTCACAGCATCAATTTATGCAAATTCACACATGTGATACACTATGAATTCCAAATTCACACAAGAATGTTGGGAATACACGTTAAATAGGTGGTAATAATTCTTTTCAGAACGAGGAAGACAAAAGACAGAATGACAGACAATTTATTTCACAATAATTCCGCAAACCTGTTTAAAAATAGAATGATCAAATTGCAACTCTGAACCTACCTTTTTGTCTGATTAAAAACATCTCATTTCCCCACAGAAGATCATCATCATAAAGACATATTAGTCTATTCCCACTGGCAGTGACTTATTGCTAACTACAAATAGAATATTGATGTTTTGCTATTGAAATGTCAACGCCAAAAATTACACATAACTCAATAGCATCAATGGCACCTTCCGAATTACCTACACCTACAGCCAAAGGAAATAGAGGAAGTCAGTAATAGTTATGGTAGATAAAAAGTTGTAATACTATTTTTTAAGAAAAAAAAAAGAAATATTCTTTTTCAATTGTATTTTAAAGAGCCTTTTTTTGGGGGGGGGGGGGGGGAAAATGTATAAGATACCACACTATCATAGGTGATGGGGGAAGATCAGCACGTGCCTGATACTGTCATATACAGATACTTTGCAAATTTTACTAATTGTCTTCACTTTCAGTTTTATAGTTACCATTCAGCCAAACATATCCCAGTTCTGCAAGTGTTTAAGTACAGGCTTAAATTTTCATTAAACACATGAAACATAATAATGAAAATTGTGTTTAGGCTCTTGATGGCTTTAGCTATCACACTGCTGATCGCTAGTGCTTTCTCCACGTCTGTTGGGTTTGCAGACTCAAGATAGACGAGGCCTGTGTAACACAACTCCAAATCTGGAGACCTGCATGAGCACATCTTTGAAAGGCAACATCACTTTTCTGGCAGGTCTGGTTGTTCAAGGCCTAACCATCTACATGGAAAATCGTTGTCTGGGCTCTTCCTCACAACTAGAATTTTTCTGCTAGATTTCTAGCAGGTAAAGAGGCTGGCATGGTCAGCCTTTTTCAGTGTTTTCAAATTGCTTCCATCCTCAGAAG
>NW_010239314.1:19038-19632 GCF_000690775.1 Eurypyga helias
ATCACCACCCACATCTCCTAGCAGGGTTTCACTCATAGCAAAGGCTGATTCACCACTTTTTTCTCTCCCTACTAAAGAAATACAATACATTAAAATGCACAGCCTTGGGGTTCAGCTTGTTAAATAAAGGCTGAAGAGTGGAATATTCACTCCCCCATTTCAGGTGCTGGGAAGGCTGCTGATTTTACTTTTCAAAAGGGCCAATTTTCCACCTTGAATATGTGTCTCATAGTGGTACTTCTGTCAAGAGGGGGTAATTCTTCTGCTCAGCATTCCATTTAAAAGCATGAATTTGGAGAAGCCTTTGCATAGCTTCTAGTTAAATTCTTTATAATATATAATAAAACAGCTTTTGAAAAACCTTTTTTTTTTTTTCCTCACAATGTGTAAAAGAGCTAGTTTCAATGGTAAAAAGATTCAGAGAGAAATGTTCTTTCCTGCAGACAACTAAGACAACTTCAAAGATAAAATTCAGGGGTGGAAGAAGGAGTAATAGTAAGCCCAGACCCTTAACCAAAGCTGAGGAAGGTACTAAGGGACATATTTTTCTTGGCAGAACCAGCAGTCTTCTATGGTGACAAAATTATCAAAACA
>NW_010239314.1:19645-21850 GCF_000690775.1 Eurypyga helias
CCTAAGGTATTTTTAAATTCTAGAAAACTAAATTTTCTAAATATTTAACATGACTACCTTGCAAATGTCACTATTAAAGAACTGTGTTTAAGAGCACAAATAAGAACCTTTTATTTTAAAAACTGTACAGCAGTAGAGATTGTCAGACGTAGCTAGGTACATCTGAAGAATCCCCTTCAGTCTTCTTTAAAATAAAATCACCAATAACCACAAAATCACCAATAAAGACAGAAAACAGAGAATACGTCTTGACATAATAAATGCATTCACATTCAGATTTAAATCCTCAGGCTCAACTTAACTGTTCTTACACTCAGATTGATAGAAATATAGGAGCAATAACCCAGAAACTCACAAATAACCTAGATGTTGGCATGTTTTCCCTTTCTTCCTGAGAGGGATGTGTGTTTGTTAATGAATCCAAAGCAACTCATCACATTTATTTTAAGTTAAAAGAGTATTTTAATACAATTCACTGCTAAAAGTGTAGATAAAACACTAAGCAAGGGTGTTTTCTTCAAAACCTGAGGTACTATAAGGTCATTCTAGTCACTGGAAACTATAATAGTATAATATTACAGTCAATTAAGACGGGATATTTACCTTGCAAAATCCAGGCTCCATGGATACGAGCAGAAAAGACAAAGAGTTTGTTGCCAAGTTTTCCAGCTCCACTGCTCGCTTACTGAAAAGAAGAAGAGGAAAATCTATTTAGACTTATCGGTTTTACTGAGGTTTTGAAATTGTGATGTTTCTAGTGAAATTCCTTGAGATGTTTTAGGATCATATTTAGCTCCTATCCAAAAAGGAACAGAAAGGATCATCAGAGCTGTAAATGACTGCTGAAGTAAATAGGGTTAGAGGCATGTTAAAGTTCCTAGTAATACCAAATAATAGTGTGCATTCACTTGCACTCAAGGGGAAAAAGGAACCGTGTTGCCTACAGTGGTTTAGAAAGTAATTTTCTGAAGGAACTGAAGGTGAAACTGACAAAGAATTAAACCCAGAATGGAGACAAACAAGAATATTTCCACAGTCGGATCAACTGCTTATCTCTGCTTGTGACGGAATTTGGCACCTCCATAGCTTTCTCCATCTATGTCTCCAACTATACAGTAAGAAAGGAGGTTTTTAGAATTTTATCCTCTGGCAATATTGAATTAAAATCTGAACTTCCCATTTATTTTAATAGGACATGTAAAAAAAAAATCCAACAAACCAACCAACCAAAAAAAAAACCAAACACCAACAACCCTACAAAAACACCCCTGTCTTCAACAGTGAAAGCAGAGTAGTTAAGAAGATTTCTGACTCTTATGTTTGCCAGGACCAGAATAATCCCTTGTGCCACTTTTGGCAGCCATATAGTTAATTTCCTTCATAGTATAGGTATTAGTTTGGGATTTGTACTGGAACCAGTGCAGATAACACAGGGATGTTTTCATTACTGCTGAGCAGTGCTTCCACAGAGTCAAGGCCTTTGCTGCTCTTCACCTCACCAGAGGGTAGGCTGGAGTTGCACAAGAAGTTAGGGGGGAACACAGCTGGAACAGCTGGCCCCAGCTGACCAAAAGGACATTCCGGACCATATGACATCATTCTCAGCATATAGAACTGGGGGAAGGAGGAAAGGAGGGGATATTCAGAGCGATAACATTTGTCTTCCCAAGTAACCGCTATGTATGATGGAGACCTGCTTTCCTGAAGATGGCTGAACACCTGCCTGCCCATGGGAAGTGGTGAATGGATTCCTCGGTTTGCTTTGCTTGGGTGCACTGCTTTTGCTTTACCTACGGAACAGTCTTTATTTCAAGTCACAAGCTTTCTCAATAATACCCTTCTGATTTTCTCCCCCATCCCACCAGGGGGAGTGAGCAAGTGGTTGTGTGGTGCTTAGGTGTAGGTTGGAGTTAAACAATGACACCACCAACAGAGCAAAACAACTATAGGTTATACAGTAATCCAGAACTACACATACACCACAGACTAGTAATGACCGTGCTATTTCAAAATTAACCTGGAAAAATGCCATGAACTCTTGATCAACATGTCTTCCTAAGCTTTACAGAAAAACAAACTAGAAGAACAAAATTAATGTCTTCTTGCCTTTTCCAAGATCTTTTACAGTGCCTGAAAAAGAAGACTCTGCCTCTGTACATAAAACATACTATGATCTGACAGAGATTATTCTGTAAAAATAAAAAA
>NW_010239314.1:21876-22327 GCF_000690775.1 Eurypyga helias
ATTGAAAGCATTACTTCAAAAATATTCTTAGGATATTATATGAACATAACACTGCAGTTGTGGAAAAATTCAGGTATTCTAAGCATATACAAGTTTAATTATGAAACATAATATTTTATCTAATTCTCATTTGACTAACTTTTTATGTAGTATAGAAATATATGAGTTAAGTCAATCATATTATATTGTATGTTTGATCATGGACAAAGTAAAGGGACCAAGAGCTGAACTACAGCGTGAATCTCTAAGATAAGGAATTTATGCAGTTTGTAGGAGTCTCAGAAGGTAGCAAAGAGCTGCCAGCTCTCCAGGCAGAACTGTTTCCACTAAACAAAGCTGCTTCCCTAGAGAAGGCAGGTTGCTCATTCACCAAAACAGTAGTTTTGGCATGAGAGTTGTATAATTCTGGATTATCTTCCTGGCATATCATTTTCAGACCATTCGTTTTGTA
>NW_010239315.1:0-12229 GCF_000690775.1 Eurypyga helias
CTGTGATTCTATGATTCTAACCAGCTACAAGCAGTACCTCGAATCCACCTTACAGCAGCACTGTGCCTGTCTGAGGGAGCCCAGCCCAAACTACGGGGAGTGTTTTATTAGTAAGATGCAAAATGGTTTGTGAAAACACCTCCTGCAGCTGCCCTGGAGTCTTTATTGTGACAATTCCTAACTTAGACAATGGCAGCCCCATCCCGTCATCGAGTCTCCGCTCATTCAAGGAGATCGAAGTGCACCTGAGGTAAAAGCACATGGAGAAAACCCAGCGTTAAAACAGCACAAGCGTGCCGCCACTGGCAGAGCGGGAGATCCTGGCCAGGCTGTGCGTGGCAAGGACACGGAATCCTCCCACGGGTCGAGGCTCCCACCCCCAAGGACATGTGTCTCCTTATCCAAGAGAGCCTAAGGTGCCCATCACCGCATCCTCTGACGCCGAACCCAACGGCTGCCAGCGGCTTGTGCCTCAGCGTCCGCAATTACGACATAATGTATGCAAATGGGAAACCTGCTGCATCACTATTAGCTGCATCAGATGCAGATGAGCACGGATAAGAGCAGAGCTTTGCAAAACACGGGCTCATTTCCAAGCAGGAATAAAGGGTACTGCTGGAACACCGCTCCAACAACAGCTGCCCGATTTAGCTAGGACAAAAGCTCATGGAATGTGTTATTTTCCTTAAAAGAGCGCTCCGCTTTTGTAGAAAACAGGGGCACGTTTTGCCAGGCTGACTGTGATTGCCCCAGGAAAAACAACCCCCCCGCCCTGTTAATGAACCTAAACCCAAAGAACTGAAGATCTCTGCCTGATGGATCCGCTTTCCTCCTGCAAACTGCAGAAGGGCAGGATGCTCATGGCACGGGGTTGGAACTGGGTGGTCTTTCAGATCCCTTCCACCCCGTGATTCTGTGTTCACACACACTCACAGATGTTTGCTGGGTGCATGAGGTACCACGCTGATCACCAAGGCCAGGCTTGGACCCCTGCAGCAGCCCGGCAGCACTGCTACTGCAGACTCCTGAATTCCAGCCTTTGGATGCAGCAACGCAGCTTTCAGGCTGTGAGAGGGATGTTCTCAGGAAACAAAGCGCCGGATCATGCAGGTCTGCATGATGGTATGTCTGACGGCAGAGTTGTACCCCACACTGGCAGTAACACAGAGTAAATGTAAGGCAACTGGGAATGGGTAACTACGGGCAAGGTATGGATTAGCTCTGCCGAGGAGGCTCACTAATGAAGGAGTGGATCAGCAGCAGGTGTAAAAAGCCCTTATTCACATGGGTGTGGCAGCACATGGTCCCCCCGCCAGATCAGGGGGAAACTGTGCAGCCGTGCTTGACAAAATGAAGTTATTTTTGTCGTAACACAATGAGTTGGAATAAAGTCTTGTCTTTCTATTCTCAATCAGTGTGATTCATTCCAACTGGAGCCCTACTCAGCCTTGGCTCCGGCTGACGTATGGAACGACCTGCATCACCCTCCCCGGCGGAGGATATGCTGGCACAACCCAGATTTACCTCTGCTCTGCGCAGGCCGCCCCAGGCCATGCCAAGGAGAGATGCTCAGAGAAGATGCTGCTGTACCACTCTTCTGGACAGCAGCAGGGAGTATGATCTTTCCCAAATCCTTTTCCCTGCCACTCCTTTCCCTCGCCTATTTGATGTTTCCCCTTTTTCAACAGGATTCATCAAAAAACCCTACCCCAAACAACAAAAATGAGAGTACATTGGATCACCAGCTCTCAAAGATGCAATATACACTTCCTTTTAAACTCAGTCTTCATATTGCTAGTCAGCATTCCTAACTCTAGGGACAGGAATACCCTCGGGAAATCTCCTGTAGTTTCCACAGCAAGACTGAAGATGTTCAGCCTCAGCAATGAGTTACCAGCAAAGATGAGTGTCAGAAATTAAAGGCTTGATTAATTTTCTGATGTTGTCCCCCCAGTTCTTTCACGGCCAGAGATAAGTCACACCGGTGCTGGGCACTGCGATCCGGGTGCATCCAAATACCTCGTGGGGAGAGGCCCAGCTGTATCCATATACAGCATCCTGGGATAATTCCCTACCCCGCAGCCTGTTTGACTTCTTTCCAAAGAGCTCTTGGAGGGAGCT
Organism: Eurypyga helias; assembly: GCF_000690775.1. Classification (NCBI taxonomy): domain Eukaryota; kingdom Metazoa; phylum Chordata; class Aves; order Eurypygiformes; family Eurypygidae; genus Eurypyga; species Eurypyga helias. The sequence goes on from NW_010239315.1 coordinate 2,122, forward strand.
GAACATCCCAGCGCAGGCTGGAAGGGAAGGCCAGGGAAAAGAGCGACTTGAAAAAAACACGAGTGGGCTGGATTAGACAGCGGGATTTAGATACCCAACTCCAAAATGTAGGGACCACCGGTATTGTCAGTATCAATTTTACTCCAGCTGTCATTCCAGAGACAATGATCCTGCAGCTGGAAAAGCACAGACACGGAGCTGTGCCAAGCAGCTGGGTGCAAGCTCTTGCCTAACTCCAGATGATGGATCCTTGGCTCCTGTGGTCGGCTCCAGTGTGCCAGCTCGGAATGGGAACGTGAACACAGCATCAGCACTCATGGCAGGAGCAGAGAGCTGGAGGCAGCAGCCTTGTGCCGGTCTCCCCACCCCTGGAGGGATGCGGTGCAGGAGCACCGGGAGCCACAACGGGAACAGTCTGGCGGCTGGATGAACCACCAAGCAGGAAAGGTCAGGAGAGAGACCACCTCTTTGGCCTGAAGAGGCAGGGTGGAGCAGGGGATCCTGAAAGGGAGTGGGAAGGAGCAGGGACAAAGGGATGAGCTGTTCACCAGCTGATACGATGACACTGTTTTCAATCAGTAATGCCAACAGCTTTGTGTGCAGGGAAATAAAATACACTTTAACAGTTACCATTTCTTTTCCCACCCTGAAACTCATCGTTTTAAACTCAAGCTCAAGATTTTTGATTGCCTTGGGGCTAGCAAAAACATTACACTCACCACCTGCCTACACAGTGCCCAGCTCAATTCCCTGAGCTCCAACAGCATCCCCAGAACCGCATCAACTATGCCAGTGCTGTGGGCCCTACCAGATACACCAGAGAGTAACAGCCATGTGCCCGAAGTCTGCCCCACGCATGAACCCGCCGGGGTGGGCTTGCAGAGGCGGGGGGCTCAGGATCAGGACTGTGGGAATCTTAGTTGTCTTTACAAGCAGTAAGGATTGGAAAAGCTCTCTTTGAGGGGGGGGCAGAGCAGGTTTTTTTAAATACATATGTAAATGTTTTACTTTCTGCCAAGTGAGAATGGTGTTTGCATTACAGTGTCACAATCTAGAATTCAAACTCTGCTGACACATCAATAACACAATTTTGCTGATGTTTTCCTTGTGTCACTACCGACTGCTGAAACGGCACGGGGGTACAGCACACCACCACACATCATGCAGCATCCCCCAGCTGCCGGCACCGTCCCACACCTTGAGACAGCATTACAAGTGGTGTCTCTTACCCAGCAATGGATGCCTAGAAAGCATCCTCTGCACCTCCGCGGTAACGGATTTCTAAAGTACCAGGAATTAAACACTGATGATGGATGTTCAGGCAGCGATAAGCTTACCCGCTTCCCAGGGCTGCCGCACACTGGTTCGGTCCCACAGAGGAGCACTCACTTGTGACCAGCACAGAGGATGCTGATGGCAAACACAATGAATAAAGGAGTTTTCCCATTTTTCCAGGCTGGCTCCTCGGCAGTCACCAACAACACATTCAGAGCGTTACTGTGGCACCAGGGAGCCCTGCTACAAGGCAATGCCAGCCAGCCCCCTGCACTCATACGCTCTCTTATCAGAAAGCAGCCCCTTATCAAAATACAGGACCATTTACTCAGTCTGGTGGCTGGTTTTAGGTATCAAGAGTAGAGGTGGCCATGTCAAAAGCTCTTTACGGGAAGATGTCCATCCTCAGGCCAGGCAGCAGCAATGCCAAGGGATGCTGAGCCACCTGGCCAGGAGACAGTTCCTTGTGCAGGAACAGTGCTGCAAAGCTGTGCTGGTGGGTTTGGGGCTCTGGGTGGCAGTGCCGGTGGGTTACACGAACTCAGGGTTGACATCCTACACCATGCCAGACTTTTTCCCCCTCGGTTATCCTTATCTTCCCGTACCCGTGGGATAGTCTCACAGCCCAGTCAAAAGGCACACTGCAGTTACAGATAGCTGTCATCAGCTCCTCCTCAGAGATCCTGGCAAGAGGGAAAGTGATGGAGCATCTCAACTGAACCCACTGAGCCTTGCCAGGTGCCCTTTGGCAGGACTGACAAGACAAAGCAGACATGGAACGAATAAAATGGGAGAGGCCTGCATTTTTCTGGAGAATGGTAAATTCTCTGTGGGCTAGGGGAAAGAAAGGAGACAGAGGAATGGGAATATGAGATTCTGAACTATGGAGAATTCAGAACTGGCAACTCATTTCCATGGGAACTGAGAACAAACACTGCAGCTCCCTATCCGGGAGGAAGCACCCATGAGATCCTGGCTGAAAACTCCAGGCATGGTGAGCTCCTACTCCTCCCCAAGCACACCCCTATTAAATCTCCAGGGAAGCCCCACTTCTGCCCTGTGGAACCAATACTGGGAAGGGCAGCTCTGGCCAGGCATGCACCCTGTATTCCGTGTGCCCCCCCAGCTCCGGTGTCCCTTGGCTGCACGCTGTACTGCAGCATGCAAGTGCCAAGGAAAGGCATGGAGGCATCCGCAGGATCACCCTGGTACACCTTTTGCTGTGCATTTCCGGATGCTCGGAGGACAACGCATCCTTCCCAATAACAACCACGCCGGTTCTGCTTCCGGTATGAAGTGATTCTGCACCCCTCACTGGCTCTGCTGGAGAAGCATAAAGCCCAGCGCAGTCCAGAACGGATTTTTGAAATGCTAGAGGGTTGGTGACTCCCACAAAGGATCAACCCTCGATAAACAAGTTTTGAAGGTGCACACAGAGGCTTGCAGCACTTTAAATACAATCCCAGCCTCTGCACAACTGGTCTGCACAGGCAAGTCACAGAATCATGGAATGGTTTGGGTGGGAAGGGATGTTAAAGCCCACCCAGTCCCCCCCCCTGCCATGGGCAGGGACACCTTCCACTAGACCAGGTTGCTCCAAGCCTCATCCAGCCTGGCCTTGGACACTTCCAGGGATGGGGCACCCACAGCTTCTCTGGGCAACCTGTCCCAGTGCCTCCCCACCCACTCTGGGAACAAATTCTTCCAGATGCCCTATCTCTAGCTCCCTCTTTCCTTTTAAACCCGTCATCCCTTGTCCTGTCACTCCCTGTCCTTGGGAAAAGTCCCCCCCAGCTTTCTTGTAGCCCCCCCCCAGGCACTGGAAGGGGCTCTAAGGTCTCCCTGGAGCCTTCCTCTCCTGCATCCGAGGAGGGAACAAGCTCAGCAACATCCCACAGCCAAAAATGTCTCTGGACAACTTTGAAATGTTTCCACCATAGCCTGTTTACGCTCTCCTCTTGTGAGGAAGAAGCTTCAGCTTGGGCCGAAGCAGGTACTGCCAGGTACAAGGTCTGGCAATGCTCCTGCAAGGGAGGGCATGGAGTCCCACCTCCCCAGCCCGGGCTCTGCTCCAGAGGGGCCAGTCCCACCTCTCCAGCCTGGGATCTGCTCCGGAGGAGCTCATCTGTGTAGCAGCTGTAATACTCCCTAAGCTCCCTCGAATTTCTAAATGCTGAAAGCTATTACAATGTCCTTGTTATTTTGCATTAGGCATCCCATTATCTATTTTCCTGCTCTGATGTAATCAGTGTTTTACATTACGTGGAGATTAATTCTGGATGATGGGAACATATGGCCTGTCTGTTCCACCAGCAGACCCGCTCAGACACGAGGCACTGCTCTGCAAGGCAGGGGCAGCCCTGTCTGTGCCACAGGGCCACTGTCCCGCCACCCTGGGAGCCTCCCCAGCACAACCAGCCCCTTGGCAGGCACCGGTGCCAGAGACAGGCAAGATGGCTCTTGGCATGGCTCTCGGCATGGCCCGCAGACCATGCTGCTGGGACATGCCGGTGCCTGTGGGATGTGCTGGTGCCTGTGGGACATGCTGGTGCCCATGCCTGGTGTCTGCTCTGCCCACATCTAAGCCCGTTCATCGGCAGAGCCAACATTTGCAAAGTTGAGGTAAGAGACCACCTTATGCAACACCCAGGGAGGTTGCCATGAGTCAGGGGATGTCTAGATTGGATACTGAGGAAATTCCTTTCTGGAAAGGGCTGTCAGGCATTGGAAGGGACTGCCCAGGGAGGAGGAAGTCACCATCCCGGGAGAGGTTTCAGAGCGGCATGGATGTGGAGCTCAGGGACATGGATTAGTGAGGGGTTGGGCAGTGCAGGGTTACGGTTGGACTTGATGTTCTTAAAGGTGTTTCCCAACCGGAATGGTTCTGTGACTGTAACCCTTCCAAGCTGCCTTTTTTTCCTGTTTCAGCTACTTTCTTGCAACACACACCCTATACCCACAGGACGAATGATTATTTGTTTTTCCAAGTGCAAAGCCCTGTTAAGGTTTTTCCTTTAAGCTTACAACCCCAGCACACAAAGGATCTGCTCCCTTCCCCTCTCGCCTTCAAAGCAGAAGCAAAGCTGTCCTTTCCTTCTTCCACCCCAACACTATCTCTGGCAAGGTGCTGGAAGTGCTGAGCGACCTATACTTTAAGTTAACACATTTAGTAAATCAGAGTGAGTTACATGATTCAGACACGTTACATCCATCGTTTTGCCCTCTGCATATAAAACTGACATGCAAAATTTCTATTCCAAGATTGCAAAGTGAAAGTTATACACGTAACTAATGCATCTATAGGAGAGAAATGAGAGTGATCCTTTAACTCTGAGATTAACGAGTGTACAATAAAAGGAAATTCTTGGGGACGTGAACAAGTAGCATTCACTGAAATGAAAAAGATGACTGCTACTAGCCATCCTGCAACCCATGCCCCATACTAGGAACACTGCTGGGATAACCCATCGCTGGAGTTAGCCAACACTCGCTAACGCATGACTAAGCACCCCCTTGTCAAACACGCACCCAAGAGAAAATCCTCATCTGCACATGCTGTGTAAGTTTGTGGCCTTTGCCTTCAAGGAAAAGGCATGTTGGGAGGGATTTTCAGGTGACAAAGCAGTGCAGCTCCCCCTGCTCCAACTGTGCTTTCACAGGGGGTTTTCCAGATACCTGCAGGAATACGCACAGGTCCTTTGCAAGGCAGACTAACACGTAAATCAGTGATACAGTACACGACCCCGAGACAGAGCAGATTCTGTGCAAAACACAAAACCCACCTATGTGTGAGAGAAGAGTTGTTTTCGCTGCTCTCCTAAGCCATATCCCTGTTTTCTCAGGATGGCAGGTTACCTATTCCAAGGTATCACAACGCTGCTGGCTTGAACTCAGTGTGTGATCAGCTCCCTTTGGGAGACAGCAGCTCTCTGCCCGGCTCATTATCCCCACAGCCCAGGGCACTTCATCACGTCTTCTCCAGACACATTCTCAGTTGATCGGGATTTTTGAATACCCATCTGCTCCTCCAAATACGACCTGCAAAGGTTCACGTTACCTGCACATCCTTGGTGTTACCTGCTAACGTTTTGAGGATTGTCTAGTGCAACCCTTCAGCCACTGCACCATGAAGTTCATCGTGTCCAGGCTCATTTGGGATGCTGCGCAGCTGGCTAATTAGCCGCTCACAGAAAGGATTCTGTGATTCTTCCCTCACTTTAGGCTGAGGTCTTGCCATTTTCCTTCATGTTACATGCATCAGTCATGCGCTTGCCAAGGACCATTCTAGTGAAGAGCAATACCCTTGCTGTCTGGAGAAATTTGATAAATCACATACCAGCCAGGGCTCCCATTTATGGAGATTAAGTAAATCCCCAACTGAGCCCTTACATCGCTTCTGCTTTGCTTCTGGGGAGCAGGTGAAACCAGACTCCATTCAGGACCAAGCACTGACACCGTTTTTGGCCCCAGCCGCACAGCACAAAGTGTGGGCATCGCCCCCGCAGCCCTTGAGCACCTCCTGATCCACGGGAAGGGCAGGCCACCAAACTTGGGGGCTCTCCACGCAAACACTACTCATGGTTTGGTCACTGTCACTGTCTACAGCAGGAAAACATCCAGGTGGTCCCCAGCAAAAGCCCTACTCGAAGCCAGCAGAAAGCTGGAGATGGCCACAGAGAGAATGGGATGCAGAAGGCCAGATCCTCTGCTGATGGAAACCACCATGGCCTCTGCCTAAACCACAGGGGCTCCTGCAACTAGCACTGAGCAGCTTTGATTGACTTCAGTGGTCTGAAGGACTTCTTAATTACCTACATAGTGCCGCTCCAGAAAAGCATAACTGATGGAGGAGCTCAGTGCTGCTTAGGAGGTTCAGCGAGAAAGCGAGAGGATCCTTGGAAAATGCGTGCACACACTTTGCTTAGCCTGGGCAGGATGGAGGGGTGAGGACCACCCTCCGCCATGCCTCAGAGCTGGGTCACGGTGCACCGTGGGCTGCCCTTTTCTCAGGAGTTTCACTTAGGGATTTCAGTTTTCCTTCTCTGTTCTCTTCCCAGCTGGTTTCCATGCAAAAAAGCATCCTTAAAGTGTTCTGTGGATTCCCTACGTGTTAACTGCATGCACCGCAAGCCCTGCAGCCCCACTGGCTGAAGAAGGCAGTCCCATTGTGGTGAGCATGCTCACCTCTGCCCGTGTGTCTGTGCCACTTCCCTGGGTGGCACCGAAATACAAACTGACACGAGTTTCATGTATGCACCTACAAAAAGGTCTTAGAGAGGCTACACTCACATATGTATGTACTGCCATATATGTACACGTATGTACATCCATATCCCCAGACACACACGCTTACACACACTTATTTGTCCCAAAGGGGGGAGCCTCACAATAAAGGGGAAGCAGCACATCGGGGTCTGTGCTGTGCTGACCGGGGAAAAGCGAACAAGCGTCACACGCAGACGAAGCGAAGCGCACGGCAAGTTCCTCCACACTTACACGTTTTGCTTTGTGGTGACAGGCAGGCTGAGAGCCTAATCTCCAGCATAAAAACCTTATCCATCAATGTCAGCACGACATTCATACATCAGAAAGACAATGCTGGCTTTAAATAGGTACCAGCAGTTGCAGAAGACAAGGCGCTTCCAGGGCTCCATCTCCGAAGGGCCTTTTATCTCCCTCGGAAACTGAAAGCCCCTAAATATAGGACTATGATTAAAAATTCATGAGCTTCAGCTGCCATTTATCAAAGTCATGGAAATAGGACATTTCCATGATGGTGAATGGTTTGACATTCATTACTAATAAGCAAATGTGCATTTTATTACCATTTCAGAACAGAACGTTGCTACCGATACCCAGGGAACATCGCTTTGTCGCTAGGAGTTCGCATTAGGCTCTGCTACAATACACACATTATTTCTGCTATCCAGGTGCCTCATGCTCATCGGGTCACCAATGCCGCTGCTGATGCCAGTTCTGCAGAGCACGACCTCGTCAAGGCTGCTGGGAAGGTCCAGCGCTGCTCCCTGGAGCTGGGGCAGCGGTCTGGGGCTCCTCTTGCCTACCCACACCCCAGACCACACTTACAACCCACCTTTCTCCCATTTCCTGAAATTGGGAGCAAAGCCTTGTTGCAGCATCACAGGATGCTGCACAGCCCCAGCTTCCCAGCGGCAGGAGTAACTCCAAGTATGCAGCATCCCCCTGCTAACTGCATGGTGATGAAGCAACAGGTATCGGTGGCACCACGGGTGCTGCCATGGTCCCCCCAGCAGCTGACAGCACTGACCAGGATGCTGCCCTCCTGCCCCCCGACCTGCAGTCTCCAACTGCAACGATGTGACCTTAAGAGTTTAACCAGAGCACAGCCTTACTGTCACGCAGAGGAGGTGAAAGGGCTGTTTCTCTGTGGTGGTTTAGATTTTTGTTAGTCTTTTACATACACACACCTTAATGCACCTTCTGCCCTGACATGGAAGGAGCATCCCATGCTGGGATGGCAGAAGGGAAGGAGTAACCCCTTCACCTCCCTCACACATCAAGAGAAAACTGGATGCAAGAACTGAGGGGTTTGATTTCAATGGATTCCTGAAAAATTGCTCTTCCCAAAGGGGTTCTTGGAGTGACCTGACCAGCCGCTGTCACCCTGTAAGTGTACTATGTCACTAAGCCCTGTGGACAAAGGCCAGGAAGCTTTGACTAAAGTGATGTAGGATAACGACCCCTGGGGCAAGTCTGGCCTTAAAGCTGTGGAAATCTGCGGAATTCAGGAAAACTCAGGATTGCCCTACTGTAGCAAGAGCAGAAATGGTAAGGGGAAGGATGTCTTGGCATCAGCTGCTACCCTGAAGCCACCTTGGTCAAGGTTCGCAAGGACTGCGGGGATGGTCCGGTCCAGCCCCAGCTTGAGCCACATGACCAGGGCCAGGCCCAACCAGGTTTGGATCTCTCCAAGGTTGAAGACTCTACAACCTCCCTGAAAAATGCCAGGGGAAGGATTTTGCCAGGGACTGACATTACGTCAGAACAGCTCTGGACTTCCAAAGCTCACCCCAGCGAACTGGGAAAGCCACACGCGTTTTCCTGCTTGCTTCTGAGTTTGAGAAGGAAACAGAGAAAAACTCCTTCCTCCTTCACAAAGGAATAAATTATTCCCTCAACATCGTTTTCCCTTTTCTTTACTTTTCACATCCTTTGCGTCTCACACCTTTAACGTCCTTCCCAAACATTGTTACAACATCACTGAGCAGCTTCATGTTCTGGCAGCACTGTCAGCTGGGAGACAGTATTTAAAATGTTGTATCGTTTTCCCTTCTACACATTTTCGAAGCATCCAAGGAAAATCTTTACAGGCTGGTGACAGCAACTGCATGCTCTTATTCATAGCAAGATGTTATTTTTGGTGTTACTCCCTCCAGGCACCTACCTCCTTTCAAAGAAGATACAGCCCCGGGGCAGACACCCAGCTGGTGTAACTGAGTCCCAGACTCAGATGGGCTGGGCAGAGGAGCCCTGCCCCAAGGGGTGCGTGTCCCCCCTCCCATGCAATTAACCTTTGAGGAAAGTGTGTGACTCTAGCAATGAAGCCCTAAGCGAGATTGCCAAATCCGGGTTAGGGATCTGGAAGGTGGTTCCATCCCCTCACCTGTCCCACAAGCCCCACATCTGCTGGAAAGCTGTGTGGCTCAGCAGGGAAGGGCAAGGTGAGCCCTGATGTACAGTCACCAGGAGGAAGAAGGAGAGAAAACTCATGAAATGACAGCACGGTTTGGGTTGAAGGGACCCTAACGCCCATCCAGTCCCACACCCTGCCATGGGCAGGGACACCTGCCACTAGACCAGGTTGCTCCAAGCCTCATCCAGCCTGGCCTTGGACACTTCCAGGGATGGGGCATCCACAGCTTCTCTGGGCAACCTGTCCCAGTGCCTCCCCACCTTCTCTGGGAACAAATTCTTCCAGACACCCAATCTCAATCTCCCTGACCATCTCTGTGGCCCAAAAAATCACCTTGAAGGGGCCCCTGGGACACAGCACCCATCCCACAGCAGGGTCCTGGACTCCCAGCCACCCATGGGGATCCAGATGTGGGCAGCCGCGCACACCCAGGCAGGGTTTTTCTTGGTTGAACGTCCATCAGAGTGCAGGAAATCCCAGGAGATGAACGCACGCCCAAGAGAGAAACGTGATTTCCTTCCTCTCTCTTTGGAGAAGATGGGAAAGGACAGGAACAAGGAGGAAGCTCCAAGGGCAGCTGTAATTACATGTTAACACTCTCATGGGCAGGACCATTTCACAAGGGGCTACAGAAAGGACCGATGCTTTACGGAGATACTAGGCTCTTCTTTTCTTCTTTTTATTAAATCCCAATTATATTCTTTTCCTCCCCCTCCTCCCTAAATGGAAGTACTGCTATGGTAATATCGAGAGTCTTACAACAAGATTATGTTTATAAATGAGAGAGTCTTTAAAGTGGGATTATACCTTACAATGGCCAACGAGGCTTTTGGTACACTGCTGAGGATACGCTTGCAACTTCATTACTCGGGAACAGGCTGCGCTTGCAGAGTAACAGATGAGAGGCATTCACGTGATGGCACACAGAGCCTTCTCCTCCAGCTTCTGCTTCCCTGAGCACACCCGGAAAGGCATCCTGGTGCTCCTCCACAGCTCTGTCCACCATCAGCTCCAACCAAATTGAAAAACCCCACAAAACTGGGTGATGCCTTGCTGCCCGCTGTACAGGCACCTGCACGGACAGTGCTGATTCCTACAACCTGCTCTGGAAATTTCCGACAGCACTCTTCCTAAACTATCATAGAATCATAGAATCGT